>NW_026930219.1:0-215000 GCF_032062105.1 Saccostrea cuccullata
GAAAACCGTGACAGAAAAGCGCCAGGCTGGCATAATCTTTGGTTAATTCCTGGACCTCCGCACGCCTTTGATTTTCATTTGCAAGACACAAGACTTCATGGGTTAATACTTTTCTGTCCCAAATTGCATTTCGTCGCCGTCGCTTCCTAAAGGGGTCGACTTAATAGAAACTATTGATTAACATTTTGATTTGTTTCATTTTAGTTCTGCGATCAATAGAGAACGAATTATGCCCTATGTACAGTCAATATAACAGCGACTTTGTATATGAAATATCCACCGAATCAATGGTAGAACGGGACCACCGAGTACTTTACGCAGGCTCCGAGAGGATTACTTGACTGGTCAGACTTTATTGATGACTGGACACTGGCTCAGTCCAATGAAACTCATGTTGTAAATATTCTCAGTATAATAAAATATTAAAAAGGACACAGGTAATAGAATTCATTAAAATATTTATTTCATCAATTTAAAGTTATATACCGGTATGTTATGCCTCCTTAATTGAAGATTCGGGGATATATACGGTAGTAGTTTGCCCTGTCCGTATGTCTGTCTGTCTGTTCGATAAGACCGTTTTAGACTTCTACATTGCCAATAACTTTTAGTGGGTTGGTTTATTGGTTTCATATTTAACATGCAGGTTTCTCTTTTAAAATTGTGACAAGACCTTTCTTTGGATATCACCAAATGTGACCTCTTGACCTTGGAGTGTGACCTACTTTTACAAAAAAATCCATACGTTACGCTTGGCCATAACTTTGAATAGTTGGTGCAGGGGCTTGAATACCAATATTCGCCGTTTTCATGTTTAAAACAGACCACGAAACTAGGTGATAACAAAATAATTACTTACTTTGGCCTGTCATTCCCTGGGGAACATAGGCCATGAACGACAGTCCTCCAACGAACTCGATTCCGAGGTGCTTTTGCTGCATCCCACTAGGTCATATCCTGTATCTTTAACTCTGACTCCGAGTCATACTTCCAGATGTCTCTTGAACTTCCCCTCTTTCTTTTGCCCTGTGGGTTCCAAGTCAGGGCCTGGGGTGTGATGCTGGATGGTGACTTCCTTAGAGTGTGTCCAATCCAGCCCCACTTCCTCGGTCTTATTTGTACCTCCATTGGTTTCTATCCTGCTCTCTTCCAAAGTTTTTCATTGGAGGTCCTTTCAGGCCATCGGATGTTGAAGATGGGCCTGAAACGGGTGTTGTAAAAAGTCCGGATCTTCTGCAGGGTTGCTTTGATCAACCTCCATTTCTCTGCACCATATAATAGGACGAACTTTACATTAGAGTTGTGAATAGTATTTGTGCAAATAGTAATTTGGTAGTAATGCACATGTTCTTTGAGGCCCAGATGTTCTTTGACATGATAAATGCAGTTTTCGCCTTGCAAATTTTGATGTCACGATGTGCGTCACTTTGTCTATACACCACACTCCCCAGGTAGATGAAGGACTCAACTTCTTTGATGGGCTCGCCACCAACTGTGACTGGTGTTTATTTTCAACAATTCTGTTTTCTTCAAGTTGATTTTGAGTCCCGTTCCTGTCGATGTTATTGCACGGCGAGCTGTATTATCCTGTATCTGACGCTGGTTATCTGAAAGGAGAGCCAGGTCATCTGCAAAATCAAAAATCGTCGAGTTGCGTCAGGATTGTCCACTGTATACCATTGTTCCTGCCTGATGTGGTAATCCTTATGATCCAGTCAATGACCAAGGGAAAAAGAAATGGTGACAACAAGCATCCTTATCGAACTCCTGTCTTGACCTCGAAACTCTCAGACATCTGGCCAGCATGGGCAACCCTGCATAACATGCCTTGGTAGGTGTTTCGAATCAGGGAGACTAAGTTCAATGGTACTGCATATTGCCTCAGTATCTTCCATAATGTCTCTAGGTCAACGCTGTCGATTGCTTTCTCATATTCGATGAGATTTAAATAGAGGGGTTACTTCCATTTCAGTTATTGTTCTTTGGTGATGATAAGCAGGCTGGCTATATCTGGTCAGCACAGGATGGCTCTAAAACCAGCCTTTTGGTCACGGAGCTTTGGGTCCACTGCTTCTTTCATTCTTTCGAGAAGTATTTTGTTGAGGACTTTGCCAGGCATTGACAGGAGAATATTTCCTCTGTATTTATTGCAGTCCATCAGATCTACTTCTTTGGCAGCTTGATAAGGATGTCTTCTTTCCATTCCTCCGGAATGTTCTCTTCCTCCCAGATCTTAAAGGTTATATAGAGGATGTTAACGCCTGACTCTGTATCAGCTTTGATGGCTTCTGCTGGTATCTCATCAGGTCTTGCAGCTTGTCCATTCTTTAGATTGTTAATTGCTCTCCTGATCTCTGTCTTTGTTAGCTTGTCGCAGTTGATCGGGAGGGCTGGTTGTGTGCCCGGTGTTTCTGGATTTGATCTATTAATAACTCTTCAAAGTATTCCACCCACCTCTTCAATTGTTCTACTGTTGTTGTCAGGGGTTCCCGGTCCTTGTGCTTCACTGGTTTGTCTGTCTGTTGGAACTTGCTGGAGAACTCTTTGTGGTCATTTACAGTTCTCTCAAGTTTTCTTGTCCCACTGCTTCTTCAGCTTGCTTGGACTGGTTGTCGACGTGATCCTATTTATCTTTCCCGATGCTTTTCTTAACTTCTTCATCTGTGGCTGTTTAGTCCTTCTGGGCTTTTGCCTTTGCTGTTTTTGTCTTGCTTGTATTCAACGCCACTTTCCTTTCCTTCCTCTTTCCTTTCCTTCCGGCCCCGTGGGGATCCGGGTTAGAATAGGTCCTCAGTACCCCCTTGCTTGTCGTAAAAGGCGGCTAAATGGGGAGGTCCTTCGGATGAGACCGTATAAACCGAGGCCCCGTGTCACAACAGGTGTGGCACGATAAAGATCCCTCCCTGCTCAAAGTTCGTAAGTGCCGAGCATAGGCCTAAATTTGCAGCCCTTCACCGGCAATGGTGTCGTCTCCATATCAGTGAAATATTCTGGAGAGGGACGTTAAACAGTATACAATCAATCAATCCTTTCCTTCCTCTCATCCAGTTTTTCCATGGTATTCACAGAGATCCACTCTTTGTGTTGAGACTTTCTTATGCCAGGAACTTCCTAATATGTGTCTTGCCACATTTCCTTGATATGCTGTCATTGGGTCTCGGTGCTGGTGGCATTGCTTTCTAGCTGCTCTTGTAGTAGCTGGAATCTATTTGACAAGCTGAGGAGGAATGCTATCTTCACGTCCTTTGTTTTGACGACACTCACATTGTAGCTTGTCCTCCTGTTTGTCAAGTTGTTAAACTTCTTGAAGCGTCGCCCTAATGTCGTCATCAGCAGATGATGGTCTGATGAAGTTTCTGGTCCTCTCTTCACCCTGACATCTTTCTATGCTCCTCAAATTTTTTTCTGGTTAAGGGAGTATAGGTCTGCAAATCTGTACCCGTAGCAACAATTGTAGGAGGGGACACACCCTCCCTCATCTATAACTCCATCCCCAAATGAAAAAGAAAAAAGTTCAACCCCAAAAATCCTATTTCGTGGAAGAGTGGGCGGGGGTGTTTTCTTTTACTTTTTTTCAAATCCCGGAATTTGCCAGTGCCTGACCTACTGGTAACAGCAACAAGAAGTTGGGGAAGGGCAACCAGCAGCTAACTGAAGATAGACTGTACTCAGGAAAGCCCCCCGTGCCCTTCCCCCGCGTCCTACGGGCCTAATAAGACAATACTTATTCAGGATTGCAGACTTTTTGGAAACAAAATTTATCTTGTCATCAGGTGTTTCATCCTTTAATTAGAAACACGGACTAATCAATGAAGATTTTATTACTGGAGCTAGACTGAGTAATCGATCAGCGTTGTCTGTAAAATTAACACGACTCTGAATGTTTGTAAGAATCTCCAGTTCATAAGTGTGGTTTCTACACAATCACAAGTTAACAACTTTATAGCAATCGATAATTTCATTTTTGAAATCTGCAGAAGAATGGAAAAAGAATAGAATAATCATATAAAAAATTAACAATAATTTGTAAACCTAAGTTTTCTGATATATTCTTTGAGCTGAAAAACAAATTAAAGGGGTCTTCTGAATGCTTTAAAGTTATGGTGTAGACTTATAGTTTCATTGCAGAGACTTCTTAAAATATCGTTCAAAAACGAGTTTTACGAGAATTAATGATCTTGACCTCTGACTTTTTGATCACAAAGTCAGTAGGGGTTTTCTAGTTTGAAATTAAATTCTATTGAATAAAAAATTATGTGGAAAATGTTATTTACAATGTATTAATTTATAACCTTGACCTTTTGACCTCAAAATCAAAATCAAAATGAGTTTTCTCTCATACGGAGGCATGATATAAAAAACTCATATATTTGTAAAGATATTGGCTTGAAATGAAGTGTTCGAATTATGAAGTTATGACCTTGACCTGTCAACCGCAAATACTGGCTTCTTTAGGACATAGGGAGTTTGTGGTAAAGAATTACATTGCTAGAGCTGAAGAGTTTTTGAGATATAGTTCAGAAAATACAGCTAAACAGACACTAGGACGAACAGACCCAATTATCCCCATTTACAGTGCAACGAAATCTTGTATAAATCCCTATTGCCTACAGAAAACCTATATTAGTTTTGGGGTCAAAAAGCAAATTAATTACTACATTCAGCAGGTGTATAAGACCTTCTTTTCCGTGCAAAACCTGGATTTTTTTTAGCTATATGTCAAGCCCAATTTCTTAATGCATAAAGAAAATCAGTTTTGGTCTTCAAGGCTAAAGGTAAAGGGTGGCACTTTGCAAATACATTTTTCAGATGAAACCTTTAGTTTTCTTTAAGCTCTCTTTGATGTGTCAGAGGTCAAATCAATATATACTATTTATGAGTAACCCTTTCATTCTAGACATCTTTTCAGTCTTTGAGCTTTTGCATTTTTTTTAATACAGCTCCTAATGGCCTTAAAAAAACCCATAGGTCAAAGTCTTATCTTTATATCAAATTTATTATTTCCCTTAATAATTTTAGAATTTCTTTAAGAAGACATATTTACTTTAAGGTAAAAAAACTGAAAGGTCAAAGCTGACCTTTTTTCTTTCTCCATCTGCAAATGTTCCCTGATCCTTAACCCTTTTCTCTGTTTTTGAAGGGGGAGGGGGCAAATTCTCTGAATTGGCTTGTTAAAGTTCGAATTCCCTTAGGTGAGAAATCATGAAGCAAGTAAAAACAAATGAAGAAAAACAAACTGAGGCCTGAGCGGTTGATTTCTTTATTTTACGTTGGGACACAGAAGCAATGTTTTAAAAAATCCTAACAAAATCGTTCATGTAAAAATTAAACACCTAAAATGTGTACAGCTAAAATTACATGTATATCAAAATGTTTGACAGCTTTAAAATACATGTATAAGAATATAAATGTTTCAACCTGCATATAGCACTGAATGTTCTGTAATGTACAACTAACTTGCAATAATGTTCATTTAAAAAAAAAAACAAAATTGCAAGTTCCTTTTTAAAAATTTTAAAAAATTCAAACATTAATTTCACATATCATGACAGAGACATATAGCCTTAAAGAGATACAAATCTATTCATCTGAGATTCAATTATAGATCACTGTAAATTTTTAAAACATACATTTCATGGTGTA
The DNA here is from genome assembly GCF_032062105.1 of Saccostrea cuccullata. Taxonomy (NCBI): domain Eukaryota; kingdom Metazoa; phylum Mollusca; class Bivalvia; order Ostreida; family Ostreidae; genus Saccostrea; species Saccostrea cuccullata. The sequence goes on from NW_026930219.1 coordinate 5,644, forward strand.
TAAGTATTTTCTGCAATTTTGTTCTAATACATTTACTACAATTCTACAAAAAAAATCACTTTGACAGAACATGATGCAGAGATAGCTAGAAATTCTGGTAAAGAAAAAGAGACATCAAAAAGTGCAAAAGGTTACAATGTAATCCTCTTTTTTTTGTCAAATTATAAAAACTCCAATACAAGTATGGTTTTAAAAGTTTAATTAAAAGTGGAATTGGTCCATAAAGAAAATGTGAACTTCGAAACTTAAATTTTTGTAAGAGCTCATTTACAAGGTTATTTTTGTCCCTTTTTCTCTCTGCAAAGACTTGTTGCATTACTTTATCTATCTTTCATTAAATTCCAAGGTAAATTTTCAGTACAACTTTTCATCATAAACCACACAAAATAACATTTTTGAAAATAATCAAATGCAGTTTCCCTAGTCTTTTTCACATTGTTCTGCCATAGTAATTTTCTATGAAATTACATTACTTCCATGATTGTAAATCAGCAATAATTCTTCCTCCTTTACAATAAATTCCATTCCAGAAAAAAAAAATGTTTTCAACTACAGCAAGACCACTAACAGTTGTACAACATCTATAACAACATAACAAGTACATCACATTAAAAATATATCTTACTTTATAATTTTGTACATCCAATGTACACATATATTACCAACAATATATCCTCTAAATAAAATGCTGGAATGGGAGGAAAAAAATACTGTGTCTGTCCATTATCTTGGGTATGATGTTATTCACCAGAATCAAAAGTATCACATACTCCATGAAAAAGCTTCGTGATCATTAAAGCAAGGAGTTCTGATTAGAGAGGGGATTCCCTTCAGTTCTGACACTACCCCTCTTTGCACATAGCCCAGGGCTGGGAATCTAGCAGCCTTATATAAGCCCTAATAATTTAACAATTCCAGTAAGTCAGTACGTCCCTCCTCACCCCTCTTCCACCTGCTGTATGGGCTGTCCAGCGTACGCCACCATTTGAATCGGTCCCTCCTCTGTATCCACTGTCAGGGTCTCAGGAAACACCTCCATCTCCCCCTCCTCCCCTGTTTCACTTGAATCTTCAAAAAAAAAAAAGTTTTCAAAAGATTAAATCAAGTGTCATCAATTGACTCTGATGTGGGAAAGATATGTTGAAGAATTAGGAGTTTCTTATATATCTGTATTATTTAAACCTTTTAAAATTGATAGATATCCAAAAGCACATTATGAAAAAATGTCAATTTTTTTTTTTTACCTAAAGCTAATTGGGCATTCTTGTTTTTGTGTGTTTTTCTGTGCTTTGTAAGATGGTCACTTCTCATAAACCTTTTCTGACACTCAGGACATTCAAACCTCTTCTCTCCTAAAAATCACAATCATATTTTGATTTAATACAATATTTGTCACTGTACCATTATCATGCCTTTAAAATCATGGAGAAATGTGTCAAAAACATTTCAAAGATTAACCTGTATGTGTTCTCCTGTGTCTTTGAAGTTCATCAGATCTTGTGAAGCGCTTTCCACAAAATAACCAATTGCACACAAATGGACGTTCACCTGAGTGCCACCTTTAGGGAAAAAAAATTATGCAAACAATGTATTCTTACAAGTACAAACATTAGAGCAAGCATAAAATAGTAGTTAAGTGTGATATTTATTTTTAAACTTAAGGACAAGCACTGGTAATAACATGAAAATGATATAATTACCTGAGATGGGCACGCAGATGAGAAGTTTTTCCATAGACTTTATTACATCCAGGATAATGACATATATGTTGCTTTTTCTTGTTGTCACCAGATCTGTAAATACATACATATATATACAGGGAAGGAACTCCAACAATGTAACACCCAAAATTGTGTGATACACTTGAAAATTTACCAACAGAAGAGAAATATGGTCACTCAAGTTCTTATATGGAAGAATATGTGTAATAGAGACATCATGCAGTAAAATTATTTGGGATGATGTGCAAGGCTGTTAAAAACTAGGCAACTGCAGACTCATAATTGCAATATAATCAGTCCTGGTTTTGACTTGCATGTCAAAATTCAATAACTATAAATATATGATAGCAGTTTGGAATGGAAGGCTAGCAGTTTTAATGTGCATAGAAACCTTAATTACTGCTTTTATTCCCTTAATTGTCTTGTAGACTTGAGTATATTTTACTATTAAAGTGCAGATGACCTACAGGATTAAGTATGCCTAAGTGCATATGACAGCTCAGTATGACAGCATACTTTACACTCCTTTGGCAATTTTAGAGTCAGTATTTGATTATGCAAAAGTTTATTTTAGCATTATACATGGCAATTAATTACACATATACATGTATTTAGAATGTGGTTTGAATGCATTATCATTAAATTTAGATTTTTTTTTCTAATTTGCATAAAATAAACAATGATTGTAATTTTTGTCTGGATGGAAGGATACTGCAGAAATTCAACTAGGACAGAACACAATTTTTTTTTTAGATGGGGACCCAACCATCTCAGAAACTTTGAGTCCTGGAACTCAAATTAGTAAAATCCTAGAGAGAACCTTATACACATTATGTCTCTTCCACCCAAAATCCTAAACTGCTGTTAAGGCCATAAAAAAAAATTGCTAGATTCTCACCCAAATCTTTTTAAAAATCGAGGCAGGCCGGCGGCTTTTATTTTATATTTTATATTTTTTCAATTTTGCAGATTTTTTATTGACCTGGTCAATCGGTGTAATTTCATCTACAATACCCGAATAAAAGTCATAGTAAAGGTTCAATTATCTCTTACTTCACATCATCACCAATCTTTTTCAACCAATGACCCTTGTTTAAAATATATATGCATGTATTACAGCAATAGTCTATATTACCATCTTTTCAGCTGTCAAAATCATGTAGACTTTCGCGGGATTTAAAACGAAAGTAGAATGGTAGATGAATACCGATCCCGATCAGAATTAAGACGAAGAAAAATGGAAATAAAAAAAATCGAGGCGGGGGTATAAAATTGGGGCGGGCGGGGAAGAGAATCTAGGAATATTTTTATTATGGCCTAACTTGGCCTGTCACCTACCTTCCCTCATTGTCTTTACAGTTAGGACAGGTGCATGCCACTCTCCTAAGCCTCCTCCCTGGCTGTGCTATCCCCTGTTCTGTGGGACTAAGAGGTGGGTTGTTGGGGGTTTGAACTACTTGCCATTTAGTAGGGTCATTTGGATCCTGCTGTATGGTGGTTCCAGCCACAGGCTGTCCTGTATTTGCTACAAAAATAAATGGCAAATGAATAATTCTCACATCATAGACTAAAATTTATTATATTCTTAAACAACAGTCTTATTTCATTTGCTTCTATCATTTACTATAAATCACTTTTTGTTCACGAGAACTTAACTTTGCGTAATTATACCAGACAGTGTGTTTGCAAAAATTTTATTCTCATGTAAAATAGTATTACATTAGATTATACTATAGAGCAAATACCACAATTTGTGAAAATTTTGTCTCGCTAAAAAGGGACAATGACTTTCTTGCAAAAATAAAGAATTACTTACCATTGATAATCTGAGCTTGTTGGGGTGCGGGCTGAATGTTTTGTACAGTTGCCGTGTACTGTTGGGACATCTGTGGGCTCAGAGACTGGGCAGGTTGGGTCTGCTGGGTAGTCTGTGCTTGAGGGGCTGCTATAGTAATCGCCCCCTGGGAGTTTACGGCAAGATTTGATTGGATAGGGGTAGGTCCAGCTGCAATCAACTGCCCTTGAGGTGTCAACTGAAATGTCTGTATCCCTTGAAAGTTCTGCACTGCAGGCAGACCTTGAAGGTTTTGTAGAGTCATGTTTGGAACTTGTATGGTTTGAATTGTGTTTGGTGGCCTAATGCCGCCCACATTTAAATTGTTTATGGCAGATAACCAAGGTGTACCAGTGATGACTTGACCAGGCTGTTGGGCACCAGAGAACTGGATATTCTGACCTTGGATAGTTTGAAGGCCAAGTTGCTGAGGGGTAATTACCTGGCCTGGTTGAAGCACTGAGACAGGTTGAGAGGACTGGGCTGATGATGCAGTACTGACAGTTGACGTTGAAACACTAGATGCCATCTGTGGCATAGAATTCATCACAATACTTTGTCCATTAGACACTATCATCCCTTGAGAAAGTGGAATTAACTGTCCAGTGGCAGCATTGTACACCATCGTGGGCATCTGCTGGATGGGAACAGAACCGCTGGCAGGGAGAAGCTGAGGGATTGCACCCTGGTTAGGTTGCTGCGTTGAAGCTGCTGTCGTTGACGGTGGTGAAGATGAAACAGGGTTTGGTTGGATCGTTAAAGTCTGTGGTGTAGATGGTTTACTACTATTATTATTGTCACTGCCTTTTGAGGGAGTTGCTACATTAGAGATTTCAAGCACTTGTGGTTGTATTTGAATTGTCTGAGGCTGTTGCTGCTGTGTTGGCTGAGGTGCAATACTGACTGTGCTTGTACTGGACACAGTCTGTGTTCCATCGGCATTCGTCTGTCCACTGCTATTAGCAGTAGTTGTAATTGCTTGAGAACCTTGAACCATCTGAAATCCTGGTAAAGACTGTAACTGAATAGCCTGCATTGCTGCAGCTTGACCATTAGAGACAGGTATCTGAATAAAATTGGGCACCTGTTGATATTGCGACTGAAGCTGAACAGCCTGGACTGGTCTTGGACCACCCTGGACATTGCCCAAACTTACTAAATTTCCTCCCAAGTTCACAACATTCCCTGCCAAGTTTGCAAATCCCATGTTTGGAATAACACTGTTAGCTGGGAGACCTTGAGCTCTGATCAGTTGACCATTAGGTGCAGCCAGCACAGTTTGTTGTCCTCCAGTAAATATAGCTTGTCCTGTGTTATTTGCTGATGGAGAAGCTGGAATAATGATAGCAGATCCATCCTGGCTGTCAATGCCAATTGTTGGGTAAGAAGGTATAACACTGTACTGTACATTTCCATTTGCAAACAGTTGAGGTTGGGCTGCTTGCTGTATAATCTGACCATTAGGGCCTATGGAAACAGGGATCCCAAACTGCTGTTTACCTATGAATTATATTTTTAATAAATAATAACAAATGAATATTGATAGATCATTTATAAAATTTTCTATAATTTGAAAAAAAAAATTAATAGAATTCGTAAACTTAAGAGAACACTTACCACTAGCGTCTACAATGGCTCCCGATGGTAACTGTATAAAGTTTGGTGTAACTATTTCCGCACCCCCAGCTTGTCCGACCACTCTTACTGCATTACCCCCATTCTGTGTGGCTCCTCCCTCGGGGGCAGTCGCAGGATCACCTATTTTACTGCACGTTGCTGCTAGAAGGGCTAAGGGGGATGGTTGCGCGTCCTAAAACAAGGCGGGGTTAACGTAGATGAGGGGTGTACATAAACATGGCCGACACATGTATACAACACGCGATGGTGCCGATGTATTATAATACACACTTGTAAAAATATCTTACCTGAGAAGAACTTGCAGGCACAACATATTCCTGGTTATTTCGCCTGACTGTTATTGTTGTCGTCATATGGTTTTATTTAATATTCTACTCATACAGAGATAAAGACAAAGAGGCTTGTTTATTCAAAATATGGGCCGTGAATTCATTGTCACAGGAAGGTGCGTCTCCCTCAATGGCTCGTGTCCAAAAATTGATAGCCTCGACGAGATTCATACGCGTACGTTTGTATCCAGGTTTTGATATCAAAATTTTATCAAAATCAAAAGTTAAATCACACTTTTACAATCTATTTGAAAATTCTACGTGACCTAGGATAAGAAAATTCGAAAAATTTAAATAAAAATGATGATCTATATCTTACCGCGAAAGGATTTTTTGTCGAAAATAAACACGCCTTTCACCATCACCGGATCTTGTAATTTGATTGACAGGAAAATATAGATTTTGTAAAAGATCAAAGGAAATGAATTTTTTAGGCGAAACAGCTCGCAAATAATGCATAAAATTTAACTATATGTGGATGATATTAATTTACACTTGTTCTAGTGCAAAATAAATACAAAGTTGCTGAAAACTTGAGAAAAGGTGTATATTCATGAATGAGTGTGGGCGTGGATTTGGGTTTGTCGAACATGAAAGTATATTGCCTCGGGTCATGAAGTGCGTCGACCGCCTAGCACATAGCACACGCCCTATCCCGGTTAACATCATGATCAGTTTAAACATAGACCTAAAGCACACAAATCTCTTCCTCAGAGAGCTGTAATGTATACTAATCAAGGCCTGTGTGTAATGTAAAAAAAAAATCAATAGAACATATCGTAGGATACAAATTTGGGGGGGGGGGGGGGACGTGATCATTTTGGTGAACTACAGCAGGCCTTATGTCTAACAAGCAAAAAATTTGTTAATATAAAAAAATAAAGGAACACGCAATTAAATGTCGTCAGTTTTTGAGTTTTAAAAAACTTTTAATTTCGTTGATAAATATCGTGTTTCTGAATAGAGTTATGATTTATATACAGCACAAAAACTATGAAATTTGTGCACTATTTTTTTCACACATTAAGGCAAATGTTTATTGAGTGAAGCGGTCATAACAGGTGCCCCGTTTCTTTTACGCATGCGCTAATGCATCTTTCGCCATCTTGGAACATTTGAATAAAGCGAGCAAAGTGAGAGCACGAAAAAATACAATAGAAAAGAGAGAGTGTCGACATTTTGTTTCGAAAGCCACCTATGGTTCGAGGGGGCATTACAATTTCGGTAAGAAACTATTTCAATGCACAAGATATTGGCTTTACTAAACTTTTTACTGAAAAGCGAAGAATGGCCGACATTGTTATTACATTTACACAGTGGACCCTTTTGTTACTAATCTGTGTAATATTGCCAAGAGAAGTGTGCAAACAATTATTTTAAACAATATAACACTTATTCTTCATTGATTTTTTTTTATTATAACTAATGTTTAAACAAAAGAAACTCTTGAACATGAGCATTTAGCGTTTGGTGAAAATGTTATAAGAACATGGGTGATTGAGGAAAAATGCCTATGAATGGACAGTTATAGGCCTATTGAGTTTTACACTTGCAGACAATATATGTACTTGTTCTAAAACCTGTGTGATATGTGTATAATTACAAATAATCTGTTTCTTGGATATAAGTCAATATGTGTATTATTTTAAAAAGACAAAGTGAATGGGATTGGGCAGCAGACACAGTCTATTTTGGCATAGTTAGATATGAATCTTTCTTGGGATACCATAGAATATGGTTGCACCAAGAAGTAGAGGAGTGGAACTGTTCCGAACTGATCATGAATGATACAAAAGAATTGCAGAGTTGTGGAAAAATGCCGGCAAAACCGGCAAAAAATTTGCATGACTGGTAAAAATGCCATCAATGTTGGTCCGAATGACCGGCCCCTTTTTTGGTTAGTGTTTTTTTTTGTTTTGTGCATTTCCCATCTTAATTATTGTACCTTATATGTGATTGCGTAATACCTTTTCTTTAAATGAGATTGAGGCTGTAAATGAAAGCAAAACTAGCATGGTTCTTGTGACCTATTAAATTTACAACTGGGGCAGAGTTAGGTAGAAAACATTTTTAAGGAAATACTTAAGGGGGGACCTATGTCCGAAAAGTCTTTGTGTGAAATTTTAAAAACTTTGACATTTTTTTCCTGACTACTTGTTCTTAATTTTTAGGTATTAAAAATAGTACCTTTATATGTTTATTTTTACACAGGAGCGCGTGCAAAAACACTGCGAAATGCTAAAAATAGATTATTTTCAGACATTATTGTTCTACCCAAAATATGCGCTAAAAAGAAACAAAAATGTCAAATCACATTCAAAATCAACAGGTATTTAATTTATATGACTTGTATCTTTAAGATAAAGGCAAAATCATTGTCATTCATCTCGCATGAAAAATTATAATGGGGCACAATGTAAGTATCATCCCGTTTTTCTTGTCGTATTTTTTACAATTCCGACATGCATAACAGGTAATATCTTAAAAAGTCTTTGTGTGAAAATGTTGAAATTCATATTTTTGGAAAGAAATGATCCATCTCTTTATTTTAACAAAGAAAAAAGTATACCTTTATGATAAAATTAAAGAGAAATATGACGTTTTCTTTTATTTTCGTGCTCTTGTGTCATAAATATTCACATGTCTGCACTTAAAAAAAAGGTAAATAGGCACTGACAAACATCAGAAAATAAAATTATTTTGCGAAAAACGAGTATTTTGTTTTGATTAGAATCAATTTAAACAGATTAATTCTTTTCATCTTCATTCCAATCATTCTGTTTCTCCCCCTCCCCCCCCCCCCCCCATTTCCCCGTCATAACCAACACCTATTAGAACCTAGGAGTGACTTTATACAATAAAATCTACATGTACTTTAAATCAATAAGCAAATATAGGTACAAGTGCATTTCTTTATTTTTTCTTAGTTTTATCCAGAAAATACAATGAATGGTAAACATAAAATTTTACATATTTCCCTGATTTAAGCCGCTTTCTTTGCTGAAATTTATCGTATTTTTTTGCACTTATATATATCAGCATATCATCGAGGTATTTCTTCACAAGTGAAATTGCTATGAATTATCAACCAATGGAAGAGAATTCTTTTATTAACAAACTCTATAAATCATATAGAGCAGTTAATAATGATGATAAATTTTCTTTTTGTAAATATTGTATACGTTATTGATTAATAACAATGTTATGCCTATATCACAGTTGCAAAAGTCAACAGGTAAAAACTAACGTCGCTATTGTGACGTCACATAATGCTGCTTTGACGTGGAACGACATAGGTCCCCCCTTAAGATGAAGCTGAGTTAAATGTGAAGAATTTCAACAGAAAGAATTCAAGCACAGGTGGGGAAAGCTGTAAATCTACTCTAGTACTTCCAACTGTCGGAGTGTCCCGAATTTTCGTTTTTTCACCGATTGTGTTGATATCTTTATTTTCAGATTATCCATGCAAAGCATTTTTGCAATTTTTAGACCCATTTTCTAGGTCTATATAATTCCAAAATGCATAAATGTTTTTTAAAAAAAATTACGTTCAGTGTGCTGAATTAGCATTGTCACCTGCCCAAAAGTGGTGGTATCTAGTATTGTTATAAATGCAAAATTAAAAGAAAACGGAAGAGGACTTGGAAATGGAGACTGAATTTTGTTTTATTATTAACATTGGCTGCAATAATGTAGCCCTCTCCCTTTTTTTTTTTTTTATTTTTTTGGGGGAGAGGGCTACAACTCCTTGGGATCTCCGTAATGGTGCAGAGCAGGAGCGATTCGCCCCCGCACGGATTTCGGCTTAAATTGCTAGTAAACGGCTATTTTATATATATGTCTTACCTGGACTTCCAAAATGTAGTTATCCCAGACATAAATCGATCCAAAAATATACAGAACAATCCATATATCAGTATTTTTCGTGTATGTCAACATCACAACTTAAATTTATCCGCCATGTTTACTGACCTTGACAGATTTTATTTCGGGACAACCAATGAGATTAAGGATCTATAGGGAGCGGATTTCTTTGGAATTACCTTATTTTAAGCTTAAATATCGGTGTTTACAAAAAAATGAAACATGGAATGATTTTATTTATTGATGTTTAGTGTTACTATTCATCACAATTATTTATAAACATCGACATTTGCTTTATTGAGTTGTTCTAAATTTCAAGCGCAAGTGTCACTACGTCACGCGTGAACTGTCATGGCTGCCGAAGTAAATGCACAGATTTTTTTTACATGGTTTTTGCGTTTAACGAGCTTTGATGTCGACAGTGAATAAAAATTTCGTCTTATTAGAAGTAAGTTGATTTGGAAAAACAATTTATTCTGCCTGCAGTCCCCAGTATTTACAAAATATTTTTGCACCATTACGGAGATGCTGTGGAATTGTAGCCCTCTCCAGAAAATAGAGAGGTTTAGTTACACGTTTTGCGATGAACTTGTACCGGTGACGTCATCAAGACATAATGATCAAATCCGACGTGTAGCTACAAGTTTAGAACGTGTAAAAACATGTACGACGTAAACGGGTAAAGTTATGGATTAAATTCTTTATTTTTTGATTCAGTTTATATTTCTATGCAATGATTTAAAAATTACTATATGATGATTCGATGATTCCATCAAAGTATTTGTATATTAAATTTTTATCATTGAAAAGTCAAACTCAAACTGATACCAAACAGCAAGTTTATTTTGTACGCAGGATCCATTTGAAGAAGACCCTGTCAATGTATCAAAAAATTCTTGGCGCTGATTTTTTCCCTTTATATCATTTTTTATTAAAACCTATTTTAACACCCTTATATATTCTTTAATTTTTTTAAATAAAATATTTTCTATTTTAAAAATGAAAGAAAAAGTGAGCCAGCTCACATACCCACGCTCCCCCAAAACTCAAAGTGCTGAAAATCCTGGAAAAAATGAAAGAATCAGAATTTCCCGGTAATATGCACATCTACAAATGGTGTCCTAAATATCTGCAAAGTTTGATGAAATTTGTCGTATGAGGAGTAAAACTTTGTTACATATTTCAAGATATCCTCTTCTTCTCGGAATTTCCTGGTAAAATGCACATCTATACATTGTGTCCTAAATATTCAAGTCCAAAGCTTGCCACAAAATGTTCATCCTATATTCAAGGTATGGTGAAAAATAAGGGGTAATATGCACATCTGCACATTGTGTCCTAAATATCTGCAAAGTCTGACAAAATTCTGTGCAGGGCCACAAAATGTTCATCTCTATATTCAAGGTATGGCCAAAAATCTAATTTGAAAAGTGCCAAAATTCCAAGAAAAATAAAAATGGAATTTCCTGTAATAAATTTGTGTCCTAAATATCTGCAAAGTTTATGCAGCGGTTTTGAGGAAACAAGCTGTTCATTCTTATTCAAGATATGGCCAAATACCATTGTGCCAGGATATGCACATCTACACATTGTGTCCTAAAACCTGCAAAGTTTGATGAAATTCTGTGCAGCAGTTTATGAGGGGTCGCGCTGACAAAGAAAAGGACTGACTGACTGACACTCTGACACACTGACGCTCTGACGGACAGGTCAAAAACATTATACCTCACGCAACTAGTTGCGTGGGGTATAATAACATCCACAGGCATTAGTGACATGACAAAAATATAACCCCTCGCCTATAAAAGTTATAGGTAGTATGTGTAACGTCAAGTGCTTGTGTAGATTCTATTTCATTAACAATTTTTTTCCCTTTTTTACTAGCACTTGTAAAGATCTAGAGCAGACACGTATTTAAAAAAAGGGGGCCGGGCCGTGTTTGATTTTGGTTTAAACAATGTATTGATGTATTAAATTTTATTCCATGCCTCCTTTCTAGACGTTATAATGACTGAGCCCTCACAATTATCGTTTTTCCCCCCCTCCACAAAGTGCAAAATGTGGTCGTTTTAATTTTATCGTCACTTAAATACTTTTATGACTGCTTCCATTTTTAAAGTGACGCAGAATTAAAAGCTTGTCATCTAGATATACTAGGCGACAAAATGTTTAGACCGCTTCAATGCAGTTAGATGACAATACATTTAATTTTTCATAGTTTATGATATCTATGACTAGAATAAGTATAAACTGCAATGTCTAAATTAAAAATGATAGATACAATGCCGTTCAATTAATTTACTGTACTCTCAATCACGAAATTTCCATACGTACACGTGTACGTATAACTAAAATATGTTATTGATGTTGACGTCAAGTATAACGTGTACGTCAAAGTTTCGCGTACACGTTGTTACGTCACTTGTAACTAAACCTCTCTGTTAACAGATAAAAAAATCGGAGAGGGCTACATTATTGCAGCTATATTAACATGATTTATTAAATAGATGTGTTATAAAATGAATAAATGTTATATGCCTTTTAGCTCACCTGAGCCGAAGGCTCAAGTGAGCTTTTCTGATCAAAATTTGTCCGTCGTCTGTCGTCGTCGTTGTTGTTGTCGTTGTAAACTTTTTACATTTTCATCTTCTTCTCAAGAACCACTTGGCCAATTTCAACCAAACTTGCCACAAAGTATCCTTAGGTGAAGGGGATTCAATTTTGTTAAAATGAAGGGCCACGCTCTTATTCAAGGGGAGATAATTCAGAAATGGTGAAAATTTGGTGGTATGTTTTAAAAATCTTCTTCTCAAGAACCATTGTGCCAGGAATGATGAAACTTATATGGAAGCATCCTCAGGTAGTGTAGATTTAAGTTTGTTCAAATCATGACCCCCGGGGGTAGGGCGGGGCCACAATGGCCGATCAAAGTTTTACATAGAAATATATAGGGAAATTATTTAAAAATCTTCTCAAGAATAGCAAAGGCATGAATGATCATATTTATATGGAAGCATCCTCAGGTAGTTTCAAGTTTGTTCCAATCATGACCCCCGGGGTTAGGGCGGGGCCACAATGGCCGAGCAAAGTTTTACATAGAAATATATAGGAAAATTCTTTAAAAATCTTCTTCTCAAGAACCACTGTGCCAGGAATGATGAAACTTTAATGGAAGCATCCTCAGGTAGTGTAGAACTGTAGATTCAAGTTTGTTCAAATCATGACCCCCCGGGGTAGGGCGGGGCCACAATGGCTGCTCAAAGTTTTACATAGAAATTTATAGGGAAATTCTTGAAAAATATTCCTCTGAGGAATAGCGAAGCCATGATTAGTCATATTTATATGGAAGCATTCTTAGTTAGTGTATATTCAAATTTTTTCAAATCACGACCCCTGGGGGCAGGTTTGGGCCACAACATGGAATCCAAGTTTTACTTAGAAATATGTTTAAAAATTCTTTAAAAATCTTCTTTTCATGAATGGCAAAGCCATGATTAGTCATATTTATATGGAAGCATTCTCATGTAGTGTAGATTCAAGTTTGTTCAAATCATACCCTCTCCCCTTTAAGGATTGGTTGGAACCACTTTTGGGTTTAAACTTTTCAATAATAAACTGATTTCTGCTTTTTTTCCAAGCTACAGTACTCAGGTGAGCGATGTGGCCCATGGGCTTCTTGTTTAGCTCTTCTGAGCCAAAGGCTCAAAGAGCTAATGCTATGGCCATTTGTGCGGTGTGCGTCGTGCAGTGTGCGTTAACGTTTTAGAATATGGGCCATAACTCAAGAACCCCTTGGCCAATCATTGTCAAATTTGTCACAGGGTATCCTTGGCCCAAGGGCTACCATTTATACTAAAACTAGGGATGGGACCCTAAAACAAGGGGAGATTATCAGGAAAATTAAATCAAAATACTGGTTGCTAAAAAATCTTCTTCTCCAGAACCACCAGGCAGATTTTCACCAAACTTACATACAAGGGTTGGGATATGTTGAAGATAAAAAATTGTTCAAGGCATGACCCTGGGGCAAAGGGCGTGGTCTCAAGGTCACAATAGCGTTTAATTTTGGATAAGTTGTACATAAAATATTCAATATAACAAAAACAGGTACGGTTTTATTTTGGGAAAAATACGTTGAAAATTGGGAAAAAATCAGTAATTTTTGAGAGGGGAAAGGGCCGATATTCGGACCTAAATTGGGCGTAGAAAAATTACTGGTCATAGTTATGTGGAAGCATCCTCAGAAAGTGTAGATTCAAGTTTGTTCAGATCATGACCCTTTGGGGTAGAGGGGACAGAGGGGATCAAAGTTTAACATAGGAATACATAGAAAAATCTTTAGATAACTTTTTCTCAAGAAAAATCAAAGCTATGATTGGTCATAGTAATATGGAAGCATCCATGTAGTGTAGATTCAAGAGTAGATTCAAGTTTGTTCAAATCATAACCCTTGCAAGGGTGGGGCCATTACTGTGACTGTGATCAAAGTAGGATTATGTAGAAAATTATCTTTAAAATTCTAATTCTTGAGAACAGCAAAGCTGTGATTGGTTATAGTTATATGGAAGTATCCTCGGGTAGTGTAGATTCGAGGTTATGTAAATCATGACCCCGGGGGGTTGAGTGGGGCCACAATTGGTGATCAAAGTTTTACGTGCAAAAACATGGGGAAATTCGTTAAAAAACTTCACAAGAACAACAAATCCATGATGATCATGAATATAAAAGCATCAAAATAGATAATGGATTGCAACAAAGGAATATTAAGGCTTTGGCTATATCAATTAATAAAAATTTTCATCTTATAAACAGCAAACAGTGCTCCAAGTTGCGACTAAAACGATCGCATTTGTGACCAAAAAATTTGTTTTGCGACTAGCAATTAAAACTAAGTCGCATTTTCGTGACTGAGAAAATTTGGGCTGGCAACGTCCATCTTTTTATGATCGGGATCGAGATTTACGTTTTCAAGATTCTCTATCATGAAAATGTTTGAAGATATACACTTTAACACCTTTACAAAGCGTCGTATGGAATTGGATCACGTAATGTTATGACAGCATGCTGTAATAGTAAAGTTTGATAGAACCAGAAACGTATATACATAACGTCTCTGAGAGAATGGCATCCAAACGTCGTAAACTTTCTAGAGTTTCTCTGACCTGCTTATTAAAGTATTTGGTCAATGGCTTGAACATCACAATTAATTAAGTGTTTTGGCGGCATTGATAACGACTGCGCTATGGGTAAGATACTTAGTAGTAAGTAAACAGGTAAACATGATAAACAATTGCAGGGCTCTCACACCACTTTTTAGGACTGGGGCTGGGGCCATTCAAATTGGGAAAATTATCATCATTTTGGGAAAAGTTGGATAACCAAAATTCATTAAAAAAATCCTCAAATTTTGCTTTTCTAGCATTTTGTCATCAATTAAACTCTGGTTTTGAATAAACAGTTAAACAGAACAAACATGGTGCAGCTTACTAATGTTTAAATGAAATGTCTATTTTTGAAACCAATATCATGATGTTTTTTGTTGAAACTACATGACAAGATACTCTGCTCTCATAGTTATAAGTACATATTTTTGTAAAAACAATAACCTGGTTCCCCGAACCAGTTTACGAATGCATTTGCCGCGAACTATTAAAATAGTACAGTTTCACTTTCATTTGCAAGTGTGTTTCGTTTGGGGTTTTTTGCGATTAAGTTTCATGGACTTTTATTTTTTTAATTAATATTTTGCTATGGAAATTGGGAAATTTACACCTTTCTTTTGGGAAAAAAGGTACCTTTTTTGCATTGGGAACGGGGCCGAATGTCGGCCCCAAATATAGAGAATCTAGAGCCCTGAATTGGCAAAGTTCTGTCTCAACAACTGTCAAAGTTTTATTTTCTTTTGATTAAACTTTAATTCTAGGATCAGATTACGTGTGTTCTTCTGAGTACCATACAAAGGGTGGTTGTATGTAATAAAAATATATCCTTTAACTAGCAAAAGATTTCTAGTCACAGTAATCAATAATCTTTGGTTTAATAAAAACATAACACATGTGGATGTTAGTTCATCGTTTTAATTGTGTTATTCCCATGTTTTCATCATGGCGAGTGAAAAATTTGTTAATGGCGACCAGAAATTCTGAAATGGTGACCAAAAAAAGTTTTAGGTCGCCATTTAGCGACCTAAAAGTAAGTGTGACTTGGAGCACTGGCAAAGCTATATTGTGTCATATTAATTCAAAAGCATTCCTAAGAATTGTAGATAAAGTTTGTTCACCCCCCCCCCCCCCCTCCTCCATCTAACCCACTTTTATAATAAATTTTCAATACTGAACTGGTTTTTGCTTTTACCTAGCTAGTTGCTCAGGTGAGCGATGTGGCCCCTGGGTCTCTTGTTACTGTATCCCCCACCATGCCCCTATTAGGAGAGGAACCCCAAACTCCTGTCTACCTTTTTAATGTCCTGCCTATTCAACTGTTAAAGACAACCTTGAGGATTGATTCATAATTTTATTCAGGTTAAGTTTTAAAGGTCAAGGTCAATTTATATATTGAATAAAATGGTTTTCAGATGACTGTGTACCAAAAACTCATTTGGTAACACCCCTTTCCAGTGTTTTTCTGCATTGAAATGGTTCAATATCTCTTAGGCTCAGTGTATTAGTGTATGGACATGTAGGCATATTCAAGGATATGGAAACTTTGTGAAAATGACTGCCATTGTGAAAAGAGATTTTTCTGTCTTTGTTATTATCCACTGTCTGCAGTCAGTATTGAGGGGTAAATTTTGCCATCCTTCTTGAGGAAGATTCTCTTATTCTTTAAAGCTGTAGAAATATTGAGGGCTCAATCAATATTATTATAAACATAGAGCCAATAAATATATTCACAATTGAAATGTTCTCATTACTTTAAAAAAAATGGAGAGCAAAAAAAAAACCAAAAGATAGAATTTGATAATGATGCCACTAATATTTCAAAACTCTCTTAATCAGTGTAATGTGGTATCCATATTAAATATAGAAAGTAAGTCAGGAATGAGACATTTGCTTATTATTACTAATTCTGTCTTTTTCTTTTGATTTTAGATTATTTTTTATGCTTCTGAAAGAAAATAATTGCAGTGAAGTTAACATTTTCAGAACTAAATGAAGAGTTAGAAATTTGCACTACTTTGCAATTCATAAGTTTCACTTTTTAGCTCACCTGAGTGAGCTCTTCTGATTACCCATTCGCGATGGGCCCTTGGGCTTGTTGTTAAAAGATTGAGTCCTTATAATTCACAAGTAAATTAGAAAACATAAAATTGTGTGTCATATTTTGGTAGTTTTTGACAGCTTACTGTAAATTTTGTTTGAACAAAGTAGTTGTAAATTCAAAGATTTAAAATTATACTTTAATTTACCATTCTCATTCTTTCACTGGTGATGTATTTAAGTCTGACACCTTTATGACTAATTTGGTATATCTTCTATAGTGATAGTTTATTATAAAAAGGTACAGTACAGATGTACTTTGTAACAATTTCCCCGAAGAGCACAAAGTAAAATAAACGTGTTAACTTGGTAAACTAACTGTAACATCACAGAGCCAATCATAGTGTTCCTTTGCCGACCCAATTTTTTCAAAATATCGAATAAAAATAAAAGAGGTCAATTTCACTTTTATTTTTAAAATACCCGCCGACTGTGTCATTCATTGATGGTTTGAAATAAAATCGGGTTTGATGTACACCTATTTCTAAAGAATCATGTAAACGTTTGACAAAGCCTGTGTTGATCAAAGTCTTTTACGAGCGTCTTGCTGATTACGATGTCGTAACCAGTTTAAGGAACTAGTTTATCACGCTTCGCGGGTTCTATCAAGTTATCAAGAAGCAAGAAAGTCATTTCAAGACATTAATAGACGGTTATTTTAAATCCATTGATGATGAAAACAAGCAAGTTCTTGAAATGGGAGTTAAAGTATTGACAACCTAAATACACCAGATGCACATTGAACTGTGGAGCAGGTGTCCAAATAGTTGGGGTAAGTTTTGAGACGTTGTCTTGATATAAACTTTCTGTAAAAAATTTTGAGTGTTTGGCACTTTTATATGTTTTTTCTTCTTTTAAAGATGTTTGCATTCTAGATTTAATTTAATCACATATGGTACATAACAAGTTGAGGTAAAATTAGCAAAATTTTATTTTACAATGAATCGTGTCAAACTATATCAGGGACATAAAATGATGATTAAAATATTTTAGATACGAGTCCATGTCTATTTGGTTGAATAAAATAAGGCTAGGATTTTAGGTCCGTGTCTATTTGGTTGAATAAAATGAGGCTAGGATTCCTACAGAATTAAAAGAGTTGGTATAAAATACTGACAAGTGAAGTGACAGCTATATTGGAGTTGCACATATGGAAAGGTAAGGATAGAAAGAAGTGGACAGTTGAATACTTTAGTGCAAAATGGACAAAGAACGATGTTATTGTTATTTATTTTTATCTAAGAAAAAACTCTTAAAATATTTGTATCTTCATTTAGAAAAGAAAATAATTTCATGTAAATAGTTGTTTTTTCTACTTTCTACCATTTACTACATGAATTTGATTAGCTAATAATGTATCATAAAGGAATTTTTTTTTTTGCAGTTTCATTTCTTGGCAGAGACCCAGCCATTTGTGAAGACTTCCACGAGGACTTTGCTGTTGTTCATCAAAAAGTTTGACAAATTTCCATTCAGAACCTCAATAATGTGTTATCCCTTTATACTAACATAGCATTGTCAAGTCAGCTATCAACCCCACTGTAAATCATAATATACATGTAGCTTAAAACATTTCTGATCATGACTTTTATAAATTTTATACAATAGATATGATCACTTGAAGACCTGTGTAAAATTTTAAGCAGTGTGGTTTTTCTGTCATCTGCGTTTATCCAACATTATTGTTGCTGTATAACAAATGTAAATTATAATATTATATTGATATGCTTTCATACTAGAAAAATGTGCAAGTGTGATTAAGCACAGTAGGATAACTCATGCAATTGTATCTTTTTATCTGTATTTGAAATCCTTATACATTATGAACAAAATTGTATTGTTTTCTTTCGTTTTTCAACATTTAAATGAAAAAAAAAATTCATACCAATTTTTGGTTTTATTTTTATTATGGCCCCGACTCGACAAATTTTGATCTTTTATTTTTATTTTTATTTCGTCCCCTCGACCCAATTTTTTCTGAAAAATTCCCGTTAAACAGAAAATAAAAAAACTCTGGCCTTAGCTACATGTGGTGTCAGTTGATATATATGTTAATTTGAGGTTTGGAGTAATATTTTAAACCTTGTGTTTCTATGCAATCTTAAATTGAACTTAATAGCCTTACAATGAAATATAAACAATATTGAAATGTTTATGTTCATTGCTATTCCAGGTCAATGAAAAACAATAATAATTCCTGCATGTAAAAGTCTTTAAATTTGAAAGTAAAATGAATGTTGATAATAAATAGATTAAATGGTTTGTAGATCCATTTGTCAATAAGAGCACTATCTTTGCAGTATACTTAATAATTTATTAATGTTTAATTCTACTTAATATATTCTTAATTGTTTCACGAAAAACCAAAACAGTCAGTTAATTTATTATTCTCCTTAAAGTGCAGACTGTCATAAAGCCCCATGTCATATTTTTAGCTGTTTATTAAGAAATGGGGAAAGTGACAGCAATTCTGTTTAAATGCTTTCCATTATGGCATATTATCTTGATTAATTAAGGGGAAAACACAGGCAAGTTGTTGTGTTTAGATTATTAAGATCTTCCCAAACCATATGGCAGATATTGATAGTATTTTGTCTTATCAAGTTCTGATCTTGGCAGTAGTGTGTTGATCTGGGGTTTGAGATAGATTTAAGAATTACCCATCTAGAACCTCTTTTAAGGTTACTGGCGGACGTGGTTCAGGGGGTCACACATGACACATGTCATAGTAGACTATTTAAATAAGGCATCCATCCATTTCCCCCCTCAGACGTTGTAATGATAAGCAGAAATTAAGTGCCATGGTTGAGTCCATGTCACCTTTGAGGGATGTTCAGGTTGAATGATTAAAAATGCCTGTCAGTTAGGAGTGTAAATATTAGTCACATTATCTCAGGATTTTAAATGTGGGAGAGAGATTGAATAATTTTAAACATTTGACACTTTAATTGTAACTCTCTCTCATAGACTAAAGTCACTTTGAAAACATTGAGAAGTTTTGACAAGATTCACTGTTTGGATATAAGCCATTAGTTTTGTGATGTGTTGATTCATTGTACCTTGTGATTGTCTCAGTGGGAATTACCACCTTCATTAATTAACAAGTGTTCCCTTCAACAAAGCATGTAATTTAAGGTATGGAATGATGCACTGTTCCTTTTCTATACTTGTGAGTTATTGATCTGGAAAAATGCAGGAAACAAATCAGTATTTAACTAGAACAGTAATTATGTCACTAGTTCAGTGGTAGACATTCAGTCTGTGAGATGTGAAGGTAGATTTGAATCATTTGATTGAACCACAGGGGGGACTGTCATCCCCTAGGAAAACAAAGCAGTAAACTTGTTGCAGTTGAACAAACAATATTGTAGTTCATTTAGGTGCATGTGAATGTGTATATTGATTTATTCTGACTTAGCTGATAATATTCGGTGCATCTACATGCATTGATGATATGTTTCTAAGGAATCTTCAGTAAGTTCAGGTAGTATATTTGAAGGGAAGAAGTCGAGCTTTTTAAGATGTTTTAAGGTGCACAGTTTTCTGTTATACTCCAAATGGTAATTAATACATTTTCTACCAATGTTAAAGAAGAAAATAGATGTGAATTTAAAAAAAAGAGGGAGAAAATGGTACAGTAAACATAGGTCTGGAGGTTGATTAATCGACTGACTGGTGTATTTTGTTTGGTTTATACTTTGAGGTTCATTCTACAAAATGAGATCAAGCTTTGTTTCTTCAGAGCTGACAAGAGGAAATGTTTAACATGTTGAAAGTCATTCAGTTACAATTAGTAAGAGAAAAGCTGACACAATTCATTAATTATCATGTCTAAAATGATGTACTTTGTGAAAATAAATGGCTTTAAGATGTTAATTACAGTTGACACCTTGTTTGAAAGTACAGACATGCATTTTGAATGAACATCAAGTGTAAGTTTAGAACAAGACAGGTTAATATACTTGGAGGAAAGACGGAACATATTATATAGGCACGTGGCTAGTGGATGGAGATGCCTGTATGTTTTTTAATAATACAATACAGTGGCAGAGCTCTTAATCTTCCCATAATTCGACAGCTCTTTTTTTCAGGCACGTAGCAACAGGGTGGCCTGGTCCTCCCAATTTTTTTCAAACATAACTTTTACTATTGAAAATGTTCATTGAAAGGCTGGTTGAACCCCCCCTTTTTGCTACAGTAAATTGAAATAAGGGTAAAGTGGTATTGTATGTCAAGAAATTGGTATTGAAAAAAGTTGACTTAACACCCTCCCTCCCACTCCCTCCCTTCAGAAATGCTACGTTTCTGTTATTTTTATATAAAATCGGAACTGGTGATGTGTGTGTGTTTCATGCCCAAAGTTGATACAAAGCTTAGATAATGCACCTGTTTAGAAGTTTAGGGAAGTGTCAATTAAGAGTATTGAAATAAGCAGTGGAAATTTGTCGTTCTGGTCTGTGTATTACCACTGGATTCCTTTGTAACACCAAAATGCTTTATAAATCATAATTGAGAGGTATTTGGGTATTTAATACACAGGTGACCTTTGTTACAATGGTAAATGGTGTGCAGACAAAAATCTTTACCTTCCAGTGGCAGGAGGGTTATCGTTACAAACCCGTGACCTCACAGCGGGCTCTACAGATAAAAGCCAGTGTGAGGGGTGCCACAGGGGGCAGGAAAAGATGTAATAATGGTGTTAGGAACAGAAGTAAAAAATATGATTTTACTGAAGAGGAAGAATTCAGCACTTATTATGAACTTAATTGAAAGGCATTCAAGCATGAATGAACATTAAGAAAGTGAGATTTGTGATGTGGTACTCAGTTACATGTAATGTTTAAGTGGGTTGAATTTTACACAGGTGTATTTTTCTGCTGAGTAATACAGTAACAATATGGTTATTCAGATTAAAAATTGTTCCAATTTGCATTACTGGGTGGGATGAATCATTTTGCAGGTAATTGTGCACATTTGATGCTTTCCCTTCAAAAATATAAAGTGTGACTTTATTTTTCAATTCTTGTATTAAGTATCAAGCACTATACAAACAGGCCAAAGTTTTTGTTTCCAAGTTTTTTTGTTTAAGCCAACTGGGTGTGAACTGGCTCATCACAATAATTGTGATAATAACAAAAAAATTGTGCAGATAAGTTTTGCTGTGTGGAGAAAGGACTGTCGATCTGATTGTATGTTGTTCTATTTTCAGAGTTTTAAAGAACCAGTTAAACCATGAGTACATATCAGATGAACCAGAGTGATGGGGGACCCCGATCAAGTAAGTTATCCAGAATCCATCACTATCAGTTAGTGAAAGGGGGGGGGATCTAGATCTCAGTCCAAAAACCACTTGGTCATCCTAAAAGTCAGTTCCAGCAATCTTCTTTAATTCAGCTATAGAATGTCTGACCAGAAATTATCGCACCAAAGATGGTTAATGCATCTGGAAAGAAAAAGATAATGGATCAAAATAAAAAAAAATGGTGTAAATAATATCTACAATATAGCTTTAAAACACTGAATTGGATTTAATCAATAAGCGTTCTCTTACACTTACATATATCAAAAAAATTGTGGTCATTGTTTTAACACTTCCATAACTTGTGAATCTTTTGAATGTAAGCCAATCAAAATGATTCTTTTGAGGGAGTATCTACATTTAAAAGGGTATACCTACCTCACCTGTATTGACATATACGCGCTACTTGGTGGCCTAAAATTTGTTAATATCAATGTCATCATCAGTGTTATAAACCAATCAAAGAAAATTTTATGTGATATTATTTCACTTAAATAGCAGTTATATATAAGATGCGGCAGATGATTCTTATTTGCCGAGATTCTTGCCAATTGCTGATAAGTATCTTTAATTAACAGTGTCTGGGGGGCAGAACTACATGGACCTTTCAAACATGCCCCTGGAAAACAAGCAGGAACAGACCATGATGTGGCAGCAGAACCAATACATGGGGGACTCTGGGATCCACTCTGGAGCCACCACCCAGGCCCCCTCCATCAGCAGCAAGGGGGGCCACCATGATGAAATGGAGGAACCACAATCCAACATGGAGACCTCCCACATGCAGATGTTTGACTGGGCCGATCAGCAATATCCTCAGCAAGGATACACACAGGAACAAATTGATGGTAAATTTATATAAGTAACCAATTAAAAATGACACGATTAAGTTAAGTGATAATTGCATATTTGTCACAGTGTATATCTATGATATTTTACTGAAAATTTTGTTTGTTTAAGATGTCAACCAACAGCTTAACCAGACTCGATCACAGAGGGTGAGGGCGGCCATGTTCCCCGAGACTCTGGATGAAGGGGTACCCATTCCTTCTACCCAGGTCCACCCAGACCAGCCCACAGCTGTACAGAGACTTGCAGAACCCTCGCAAATGCTGAAACATGCTGTTGTCAATCTCATCAACTACCAGGTGAATAAACTAATTCCTGTTTCTAAAGTTTTTATTTTTACTTCAAAATTTTTTTTGAAAGGAAAATATGATAAGCATCTTTGATGCAAGCTGTTGGTGAAAAGGGCTGCTGGCTTTTCCTATTTTATTTTTTTCAAGAGATCTTCAATGCAATGATGAATAATTTACAAATCTTTAAATGAGCATTTTATTGTGAATCAACAACAATCCTTAATATTAAATATGCTTTCTGTAGGATGATGCTGATCTTGCCACAAGAGCGATCCCTGAGCTGACCAAGCTTCTGAATGATGAAGATCAGGTGGTGGTCGGGCAGGCAGCCATGATGGTGCATCAGTTGTCTAAGAAAGAGGCCAGTCGTCATGCAATAATGAACTCCCCCCAGATGGTAGCAGCCCTTGTGAAGGCTATGAACAACACCACAGATTTAGAAACTACACGCTGTGCGGCTGGCACCCTACACAATCTCTCACATCATCGTCAAGGTCTCCTGGCCATCTTCAAGTCTGGGGGCATTCCTGCACTTGTCAAGTTACTGAGGTGACTAATAGTTTCACTCTTTGTAAGAATAAAAATTAGCCTGGATGAAGAATCCTGTTCACATTTCTAAATAACATTTGTAAATCTTGCTAAGAGGCAACAGTATCTGAATATTTTGTCAAAGTTTCTTTGCAGAAAGGAAAGAAACATAGGTCCTGTATAATTATTAAGACTTTAAAATCTGAAACCCTTTCAAATTGTGCATGTCATATTATCAGAAATATGATAAAAAAAATTTGAAATTTCGTTTAACAGCTCTCCAGTGGAATCTGTCTTATTTTACGCAATTACAACTCTCCACAACCTACTGCTTCATCAGGAAGGTTCCAAGATGGCCGTCCGATTAGCAGGTGGTCTACAAAAAATGGTGGCATTACTGCAAAGGAACAATGTCAAGTTCTTGGCTATAACCACAGACTGTCTACAAATTCTGGCTTATGGGAATCAGGAAAGCAAGGTAGGGTTCTTTTCTGATTATGTTTTGAAATGTACATGTATCTCTAAACAGAAACCATCAGAAATGTTAACATTTATTCAACAATATGCTGATTTAGATGTAATCAAGTTACCGCAACTAGGAACTGCTACGAAAGGAATTCTAAATTTAATGACATTTTTCAGCTGATTGTGTTGGCCAGTGGTGGACCAGGTGAACTGGTGAGGATCATGAGATCTTACACATACGAGAAACTGCTGTGGACAACCTCGCGAGTCATCAAAGTTCTCTCTGTCTGCTCCAGCAACAAACCCGCCATTGTGGAAGCAGGTACCATCATTATTGACATCTGAATTTTAGTTCAGGAGGAGCAAATCTACCATTCCTGTCAAAGGTTTTGGTTCTTATGCGAATTTAGAAATGTCAGATGATGCTTCTAGGGTTAAAGAATTAAAGGGAGAATCATTGTTTTCTGTATTGCAGGAGGAATGCAGGCTTTGGCTATGCACTTAGGACACCAGAGCCAAAGACTGGTACAGAACTGTTTGTGGACAATAAGAAACTTGTCAGATGCTGCAACAAAATGTGTAAGTAATCTTAAAATAAATCAATCTTTGCTCCATGAATTAGTTAAATAAATTGCAATAACATGTCTAGGACAGATTAGGTGTGACTTCTTTTAAATTTCAATGTGTTATTCTCTTTCAGGAAAATATGGAAGGCATCTTACAAATGCTTGTCCAGCTTCTCTCGTCTAACGATCTCAATGTGGTGACATGTGCTGCTGGAATCCTGTCTAACTTGACCTGTAACAACCAGCGTAACAAGGTCATTGTATGCCAGGTTAATGGTATCGAGGCTTTGGTCAGAACCATCCTGCAGGCAGGAGACCGTGAGGACATCACAGAACCAGCAGTAAGTAGCTTCTGCTTAGAGCGGAGGAGAGTTGTCTAATGGAATTCTTAATATTTCAAACCTTGTGTTGTTGAATGAAAAGTTATTGTTCAGATATTGACAAAATTATTACGTGGTCAGTACTTACGTGTAATTGGTTTTATACTCAAAAAAAGAGTTCCCTTTATCAAATGTTTTATACTCTTCATCACAGGTGTGTGCATTGAGGCATTTGACCAGTCGCCACCCAGAATCTGAGATGGCCCAGAATGCCGTTCGTCTGCACTATGGACTTCCTGTTCTAGTCAAGTTACTTCACCCACCAAGCAGATGGCCCCTTATCAAGGCTGTGGTTGGTCTCATCAGGAATCTGGCCCTGTGCCCCGCCAACCATGCCCCACTGAGGGAACACGGAGCACTGCCCAGGATTGTCCATCTCCTCATCAGAGCCCATCAAGACACACAGAGGGTAAGAAATGCAAGTTTTTGTAGTAAATGTAAAAATGCACTGCAGGTTTATCTTTGAAAAAAAAATTCTATTTATTTTCAACACTAAGTATTATTGAAAGAGCTGATTGATAAGAAAAGTTAAGTAGATACGATATAAAAAATAAATAAGATTTAAAAAAGCTGAATAATACTTTTTTTGACCTTTTCTACAGAGAGCCTCCATTAGCTCCAATGGACAGGGATCAGGGTATGTGGATGGCGTCCGTATGGAGGAGATTGTGGAAGGAACAGTGGGAGCACTTCATATTCTGGCCAGAGAGGCTCACAACAGAGCTGTCATCCGCGGCTTGAATGGCATTCCTCTTTTCGTGCAGGTAATAAAAAAAACAAAGGAAAAAATAAAAATTTAAAAACATTAGATTTAACAAGAAGTTCCATTTCAATGCTGGATTATATTAAAAGAATTTTTGTCATTTGCAAAAAAGGAAAAAATTTTGAAAGGGAATATTATTCTGATCAATGATTGAAAAAGCACTTTTTAGTCAAAAACAAGATTACACAAATATTGTACAGAACTGTTTTTCTTACAGCTGCTGTACTCACCCATTGAGAACATTCAGCGTGTGGCTGCAGGAGTTCTGTGTGAACTAGCAGCTGATAAGGAGGGTGCTGAGCTTATTGAACAAGAGGGAGCTACTGCACCACTCACTGAATTATTACACTCCAGAAATGAAGGCGTCGGTAAGACAAAATTTCTCATCTTTATACCATATATGTAGGAAAAATGTGTTTTGAGAATTTTCACAAAGTCTACTGAGGCCTAAAAAATTATTCACAAAGTGATTAAGATTTATTGTATTTGTCACCTTAGCTACCTATGCAGCAGCTGTACTTTTCCGTATGTCTGAGGACAAGCCACAGGACTACAAGAAGAGACTCTCTGTAGAACTGACCAGCTCTCTGTTCCGGGACAACCAAAACATGCCCTGGTCCGACGTCCAGCCCCCAGGATTTGAGGATGTAGGACACATGATGCCCCCTGCTGATGATTCCTACAGGGATCAGATGTACCAGCCTCCACACCACGACAGCCAGGGAAGCATGCACAGCAATGATATGAACAGAGGTATGATCCACAACATATGTATTATATAAATAGGAAGCAGGAATAAGATTATACAAAGTATCCTGAATCTTGGAAGGTCAACTTGTGCATATTTTTCTCATGTGTTCCAAAGATTCTAGCATTGTAACATGTATATATGAATTTGATACAGGATAAATTACTCACTGTTGATTTATCTGTTTTAGGTTATGAACACCAAATCCCAATTGACTCCATGCAGGGTCTTGATATTGGCAGTCAGGGAGGAAGCCAGTATGGGGGAATGGAAAATCTGCCTGACCTGGGACCAAATGCACAGTCAGGGGACCTCAATTTCGAGAATCTCGAGTCCAGTCTGCCTCAACAGTCTGGCAACAACCAAGCCATGCCGTGGTTTGATACGGACTTGTAAATTCATGTGCCACAGACTTATACATATGCCATGACTTGACAACACAAGAGGCATAACTCCTCTGCTTGGTCAATACAAAGACTTCGCAAATGTATAAAAACAAAGTAGTCAGTTCTTTTCTGTACATTGGATCTGAGGATCTGTAGCTCGAAGTAATGTGTATTTGTTATTTGACAGAAAGAGGAGGGAAATTCCTGTTAAAAAGAATTAACATGTATGGTCTCTTTTGAAAAATTTTCAGTATATGTACATATTTCATATGAATAAAAAAAAATTTCAAAGATTATTTGGCATCATGGGGAAAACTTTTGTTCATTATCTTCAATTTTCCAATGTTAAGGTTGTAAACTGAGCAGCTGAACTTTAAAATGATTTGGTATATCGTAAATTATCATCATCTAAACCACTTGGACCAGAATTTTATTCTTGTTGTAAATAATTCATTCCAGTAGTTTATCTTCATCTTGTATATGCCTTAGAATAGAACACTTTGATAAAACACACAAAAAAAAAGTCTTATGTAAGCAGCAAACAAACCATGTGAACATAATATTTGTATTTCTGACAACTATTTACAATGCAAACATCTTCTTTGTGTCCAGAATTTCGGATTGTTAATATTGCAAAGGTCTGTCAGAAATATAAAGGATCTATATTTTTATAACAATGCCATATCAGTAGTGTACTCCTTCATGTAAGTGCCTCAAAGGTAGCCATTTTAATTTTGGTCATATATTTATTGAATTTTACCAAGTTCATGAAAACATCTCTGGCAGAAAGTTTTCTATCTTTTAATTTTATTGCATTTGTCTGTAGAGTTATTTTTGGTTTGTACTTTCTTTACCTTACTTTTTATCCATTTTTAGATAATTTTTATAATTCAGGAAATTTATTTATAATAGTTGACATTAAGATATTACTATGTGTTGTGTAATGCATGCAATTCAAAATAAAACTTCAGTTTTAATAATTGTGTTTCATTTTTTCAAGACCATCAAAAAGAGAGAAACAGAAATGAAATGACTTCAAGGAGTTGCCTAATTATTATTGATTCATTTACGGCATCATCTCGTGGAAACAAAATTTCTGCAGATGATCATGTGTTGTTATATTCTGTTTTTGAAAATGTATTTTTTTTCCCTAATAACACCAATGATTTTTTTAATCAGTAGAAGAATATCTATTGTAATTTCTAGTGTTGAACTGCTCCATTTTATAGTATTGTCACTATTGTCACATTTTTCAGTCAACGAATCTGAAAGTAAAGATTTAAAAGAAGATAAAACTTCTAAGGGACATGTACTTTGCACATGGAGTGAGGACAATCTCCCCTCAGTTGTAAAGGAATTTGTTATCTACTTTGCACATGGAGTGAGTACAATCTCCCCTCAGTTATAAAGGAATTTGTAATCTCCCAAACAAATTTTGAAAAAAGGGCTTTTAAAGTGGGTGAAGTTGTGTTTCAGAAATTTAGGGGAGTTGAGGAGACTGCAGCTTTTCCAGTTCCTCTGCCTCATTCTTTTGCCACTGCAAAACTCCACACTGAGCCTTGTACTTCAAATCTCAGGATATTCAAATCCCCTTTTGATCCTGTTCAATCATTAGCTGTGTCAGTATGAATGATAATGATTTCAACTGGAAATGTAACTTAATAATATGGCAAACAAAAATAAATGTCCCATGAGTTGGAATGTATCTAAAGTGGAGGGTAGATGTGCCTTCAAATAGCACAGAGACATACTAGTAAAGAACTTATTTACGTCTCTGAGTAGCACTATAAATCAACTGTTTCCCTTCAATACACTAGTAACACAACGACGAAAATATAACCAGAAGGCCATAAGTATTAACATTTTGTCAACTTTGTGTATGTTTTTTAGTTTCCCCATTCACACCAAACAGACCCTGTAAAACACAATATTTTGCGCGTTTACACCTTTCCGGAAGTTGCGTCGTTGTTGGTTCGACTATTAGGATTTGGTGATTTCGAAATAATTTTGGCAAACACAGGTTTGTATTAGTTAGTAACCTTGTAAGACTTTTGTTTATTTATTTTTATTGTAAAGAATGAAATGAAATTGTATAATCAAATCTAATAGTCTAATTATTTCGCCTTCCTATACTGTTGTCTGCTTCGGTTTGTTATATTAATCAGTGTTTGACAGGAATAAAGGCACTTATTTGATGTAAACATTTTGACCAGCGCCCATTTCTCATAATGCATAAATAGGCGAATAATGATTTTAAAAAATGGAATGGTTAGAATAATGTGTGAAATTCTATCCCCAATTTAAATAGTTATATTTCATCAAACAAATCACCTAAAAATATGAACTTGCACCGCGTAGAAAAAAAATGGGGGGGGGGGGGGTGTCTTTTATCTTTGTAATTCAGAGTGTTTTACCTTACTTTAAAATACGTAATATTATTCTTATTTACATAGTTGCCATGTACAGTACACCGATGAATAAATATATCTTACATTTGGTATGACTTTTAAAAATGAGTATTTGTGGTAACATAAGCAGGAAGGAACCCCCTACCTTATAATATTCTGCATCTGTAGTATGTAAATCCTGAGGAGCAAGTTCCTGTTGAATCAGATTACTGAATGGTTCATTTATTTCAGCACTAATACATTTGACATGATGCTTTAACTGTTAGTAAAAATTCTGTGGCATCTCAAAATTTATAGATGGAGAAACAGAATAGAAATTGTTGCAGTAGTTAATTTGTAAATTTTTATTCAAATAAAGAAAATATTTAAAATAATTCAAATAAAGAAATATCTGAGAGTTTCACAACATATATTAACTTGCAAATAATCAAATGCCATTTATTTTGCTTCGTATATGTAGAGAATGTTTCCCAAGTCACAAAAAGTAATTGTTGCAGTTTAATTTCAAACTGACAAGTTGCAAATAAAAGATGATGTAAATAATATTTGGTTCACTGTATTATGTGTTTCAGTCTGAACTAGCAGAGTAGTGAAAGAATTTTATTCTTGCAGGGTGAGCCATGGCTGAAAAAGGCTGTATAGCCGTATTAGTTGTGATCGGGGCTTTGGTAATTATGACAATAGCCCTGATAGCTACATCGCTAAAGAAGCTGGCCTCTGATGAAAGTAAGTCTTAGTACATTAATGGATTTTACGAGAAGCGCTGACTTTTACAGTTGACGAATTACTCTCACACTAGGACAGTGTATGGAAGCTCTTTTAAGATATAAATATTTTACCTCAACCTTTAATCATGTTAATTCAACGAAAACAACATGCTATTTTAAAGCACAGATAAGTTGTCCTTGAAGAAAACAGCAATCATCCTACCCTCAAATCCAGGCCTTGACATATAAGTGCCCCTAACGCCAGAACTATGACCACTAGAAAGGTTTTCTTATCCATTATCAATTCTGTACCTCCGTAGATGATACAGGTTTAAATGTCCAAGTAAACAGTCACTTCTCGTAAAAGTCCAATAGCAGGCCTTGAAAAGAGTTTCAGCATGCTAGCCTGAGTAAGAACGGTTCAAAGACTGGAAATAAGAAATAATTAAATATCACATTGTATACAGTAAAACACAGTTATAACGAACATGCTTATAATGAACTGATGCTTGTAACAGCAAAAAAAAAAAAAAAAAAAAAAACGTCGATCGTAATCTGTTAGAAAGCTTTCACACTCATTCACTAATCTCATTATTGTTTGGCTTTAATTTAATATAATGTGACATCAATCGTCTGTCGTTTGTTGTTTTCAAGTAAGCTATAACAAATTGCATTTATATAAACAAAGCATAATTTCCACGCATGTGGCATTATTGTGTTACCCGTTGTCCGTGTGTTTACAGGACGAACGGATTGTTAAGAAACAATAAAATATTTAACATGAAAGTATAATAAAATTAAATATCAGATTGTATGCAGTAAAACACAGTTATAAAACATTTTGCAGGACTAAAATATATGACATTCAGTAATTGGGAAGGCCAAAATGGTCAATCTCCATTTTTTGCCATTTCAGTTGAAGGGCCATTTTTAAAAATAACAAAGTGACAAACAAATAAGAAATATGAGTGAAAACACGTTTTTATTAACCAAATCTGACTTTTAACACATGCAATGCAGCGAATTTAAAGGAACTTGCTTAGAATATAACTAACCGGTATTTTGTGCTAAAATTACGACAGTTTTGGAAAGGGAACAGCCCTACAATACAAATGAATGAATTATTGTACCCCGTTTAACCTGGCTTTGAATTTGTTGTTTTATATTGAGCATTTAAAACGAAAGTAAAACAAAAAAGAAAGTCGTACTCAAAATATTTCCAAATAACATCGCTAAAAATTGAATGCGCACCTTGGCGCCATGAATGATTGATTTAATACGCCATTTTTCACTTCAATGCGACTATGGCGCGTGGCGCAAGCCCTTCCCAATCACTGGACATTAATGAATGTAACAAATTGCATTTATATGAATTTGCCCTGGTTGTTAAATAGTGAAATTATAAAATTACAGAAAGACCTAGGATCCTTTTGGCCTACAAATCCCTTGAGTTTTCTAAAAGAAGTTCACCTAAAAATCATTTATCCAGACCCATTGTACTGATATCACATCAGGGGACTAGGTTCAATAACTATCCTGTAAGATATACTGTTAATCTAATTTTAAATCAAGGGATGTTCTACATTATAAATCTTACAAATGCAGTTGTTTTGCTATGAGGCATCAGTATCTAATTTTGATACTTTATAATTTTACTTTTTCTTATATTGTTAAAAATTCTGGTGTCTGACAAATTAGATGAAGCTATAGACAGGAGTTGTATTATGGTATTCATATTTATCATTCATATCCACAAACTGACTTAAGTTAGAATACCCTGTAGAAGTTTCACTATTTTTACAAATGGCAAACTTATTTTGTTATACTGTATTTTAGTGCTTGAATAAGGACGGAGTTCAGATCAAACTGGACGTTACCTACCAGTACAAAGTACGCTCCGCAAATTTACGGACCGTCATTCTGAACTTCAGGAACTTCACAGGATACAAGACTGTCTTGACTTACGCTGGTTTGTATTAAATTATTGAGAAAAAAGAGAAGACATAGTGGAATTACTTCTGTTACAATGTTTAGGTTTTTACTGCATTTACACCTCCATTCAGCTTAATATACTTGCTCTTATACCTCTGTTTTTAGCTCACCTGAGCCAAAGGCTCAAGTGAGCTTTTCTGATCACATTTTGTCCGGCGTCCGTCTGTCTGTCTAGCTGTCTGTCTGTAAACTTTTCACATTTTTGACTTCTTCTCAAGAACTGCTTGGCCAATTTCAGCCAAACTTGCCACAAAGCATCCTTGGGTGAAGGGGATTCAAGTTTGTTCAAATGAAGGGCCATGCCCTAATTCAAGGGGAGATAATTGGGAATTATTGAAAATTTGGTGGTATCTTTTAAAAATCTTCTTCTCAAGAACCACTGTGCCAAGAAAAATGAAACTTATGTGGAAACATCCTAAGGTAGTGTAGATTCAAATTTGTACAAATCATGACCCCCAGGGGTAGGGCGGGGCCACAATGGCCGCCCAAAGTTTTACATTGAAATTTATAGGAAAATTCTTTAAAAATCTTCTTCTCAAGAATGACAAAGCCGTAATTGATCATATTCATATGGAAGCATCCTCAGGTAGTGTAGATTCAAGTTTGTTCAAATCATGACCCCCAGGGTAGGGCGGGGCCAAAATGGCCACCTAAAGTTTTACATTGAAATATATAGGAAAATTCTTTAAAAATCTTCTTCTCAAGAATAACAAAGCCATAATTGATCATATTTATATGGAAGCATCCTCAGGTAGTGTAGATTCAAGTTTGTTCAAATCATGACCCCCCAGGGGTAGGGCGGGGCCACAATGGCCACCCAAAGTTTTACATAGAAATATATAGGAAAATTCTTTAAAAATCTTCTTCTCAAGAATAACAAAGCCATAATTGATCATATTTTTTAGAAGGATGTATCTTCAGGTAGTGTAGATTCAAGTTTGTTCAAATCATTCTGGGGGTAGGGCGGGGCCACAATGGCCACCCAAAGTTTTACATAGAAATATATAGGAAAATTCTTTAAAAATCTTCTTCTCAAGAATAACAAAGCCATGATTGATCATATTCATATGGAAGCATCCTCAGGTAGTGTAGATTTAAGTTTGTTCAAATCATGACCCCCGGGGGTAGGGCGGGGCCACAAAGGCCAATCAAAGTTTTACATAGAAATATATAGGAAAATTCTTTAAAAATCATCTTATCAAGAATAGCAAATCCATGATTGGACATGGGACTACTTTTGGATATAAACTATTCAATAATAATCCAATTTCTGCTTTTTCCCAGCCACAGTGCTCAGGTGAGCGATGTGGCCCATGGGCCTCTTGTTACAATGATAGTTGCAACTGGAAAATCTTGCTTATGACTTATAGAAAAAGATAATATTTTTACAATTATATACAATGTTCCCACTTCACAGGTGAGGCAGCCCTTCATGAGTCCTGTAGCTACTTTAACACATCACAGTTCCAAAGTCAGAGAGCAGAGTTTCAGGAGTTTGTCCGAACCAAGATCATAGAGAGATATGATATCTTATATGCAGACATCACAGACTTACAGGTAAGTTATGAGGATGTTTGAATGTAAATCTCAAGATTAAATTTACATTTATGCATTAGAAATGAGTTGGTACAATTTATGCTGGTTTTCAATGATAATTTTGTTGTCTGTACTCTTTGACAAGGTGAGCAACATTGAGAGACTTTTGAGATATAGGACACTGATTGTGTAATATTTTGAGCCCTGATTCACTTTCTGACTTTGATACAATGACCCTTTATATGAAAATATTACCATTATACTGTATTGGCCCTGGATCAATTTTTTGTGCAGCAAAATATTGACCTTCTTTAATAATTTTATTTTTGGGTAGGTTGTGTTGTTAGGAATTGGGAGTGGGCTGGGTGGGGTCTGGAAATGATGAAAGTAGGGGTTTATGGGTAAAAATCATGACACCGGATCTTGTCAATAGTTATTTGACTGGGGGGTTATTTTCAGTCATATTGTACTCCTTAATTGTATAATTGACTTGACTAAACAACTCCTGCTATTATGATAATAATATTGTATGCAATAAAACCCCCAAAATTCATTTTAATATACTGACACGCAAAAGAAACGCAACCTCCAAATTTCGGTAGAATTTTTAATATTTCGTATAAATATATGGTTTAATGTTTACATCTTATAGAAGATACACATCTGCTCTACTAATTAGTGCATCAAGTTAGTCAGAGACCAGAGTAAAAAATGTCAAGGATGTAGAGGTGGAAACAATTGAACTTTTCCAGGTTTAATATCGAATATGCCCTCCATTAGCATTTGTTGAGATTCTGCGATGCATAGAGTTTGTTCACGGTTGATTTGTGTCATAGAATCACAGAAGTGCCTGACGCAAAGCGGGTAGGGTTTCTGGTGGATTTGGGCGCGTTTGAATGCGTCGATCCAACATGTCCCACACATGCTCAATAGGCGACAAATCAGGATTAAATTTACATTTTTGCATTAGAAAAAAGTGAACGTTGTGCTACATGACACCTTGCATTGTCTTGTTGGAAGATAAGGTTATTTCAATGACCACAGGTTGCAGAAATGTCAATGTACCGCTGAGCTGTCAAACTGCCTTCAATGAATATAAGCGGGTTTTGCGACCACAGCAGATCCCGCCCCACACCATAACGCTTCCACCACCGAACCTGTCACATTCCACCATGCAGTTGTTGGCATAACGTTCACCGCGTCGTCTAAAAAACACGCTGACGCCCATCTGAGCGGTAAAGCGTGAATTTTGACTCGTCAGTGAAGAGTACACGGCACCATCTTTGCATTGAAAACGCTGGACGGTGTCGATGCAACCTTTCTGACGTCACGCCGATGACGATTAAGAGGCATTCCCACTGCAACGCGACACCCTTTATATGAAAATAAGACCATTACACTGACTTCGTCCCAGGTGTCTCATTTTTTTTGTGCAGTTTTAAACCGGTTGCGCAAGTGCTGCAACTTTATAATTTCATTTTTCGAGGGCGATCAGCAGTTGTACCAGTTTGTTTAGGCGTTTGTACAGACGAGATATTGTGCTTTTGTGGACATTCAGTATTCTTGCAACATCTCTTTGGGTGTTTCCAGCCATCAGTAACTGTACTGCCCTATTACACGCATTGTTTGAGAGCCTAGGCATACTTACTGCAGTCCAAAAAACAAATTTTAATGTCGAACTATTCTTACCAGATACATGAAGAATAACAAAAATGTAGTTATTTGATCCGTGCACGTGGGGTATTTATCGATGCCTCGCTGACACGAAAACGTGTAGTGTCACCGAGTTTTATAACATTGCTTGAAAACAAATCCCTTGATTAAAAATTGCTGACAATAAATCATAAAAAGTAAAAAATAATCGTATTTAAATTCATTTGTAGTATATATCTGAATTGTAATGGAATGGTATTCAAAGCTTTCTGTTCAAAAAAGTAATAGAAAAGTTTAAGTAGTGTAATACTTTGATGCCAATTGCATGACATCTGGGGAGAATCAGTGATTTTAAATTTATATTTTTCCATCACAGGTAGCCCTTAATGAGAGGCCAAGGTTACTGACAGAGGCAGAAACGGAAAAACGTGAAGCGGAAACTCAGGCGGAAATCATCAAAGACAAGGCAGAATCAGACGCCAGAATTCTGAACAATAGGTATATTTATTTGGAGATTCATTAAAGTACATTATAGATTTGAAGTCATTTGCCACTTTTTTTCCAATTAAGGGAATGTTTGGTCAAAATTTTATTTTCTTTGCATAAAACCTCACCTCTAATATAAAGAGGAAAGCAGGATCTTATATCAGTTTGACTGGATAGTTGCAGAGAGTAAAAATCATTGCATAAAAAGTACTGTGCTAAGCTAATTTGGGCATAATTTATTATTAGAGCGAGAAAAAATATCCATTTAAGAGACATTTAACCTTTTAATAAATCTCAGAATGATGTTTGAGACTACTGGAAAGAGTTTATATCTGGTCTTGAAAGAAGAGTTATCTATCCTTTAACATTGTGCAGAGATAGTGTTTTCTAATGAGGTTTTGTTAGAAAAATGAAAATTCAGTTGATTGCATTTTGATAATACATGTATTATAATCAATATTATAAATTTTCACCATATCTGACTTTTTTCAGGGCCAAAACTGAAGCGGAGGCCATTTTGACTCAGTACCAGAAGGAGGCTGAGGCCTATAAGCAGATCATTGAGGCCTCTGGCCTCGGTTTCACAGTTGAGGGCTTCATCTCCTACCTCGGGGTCAGAGTCATTGCTGACGCCAAGAACCCGGTGTACATTGGACTTCAGAGTCCAGCCAAATCAGCTTATCCTTAATTACCTAATTAGGACCTTAGAGCCCAGCCAAGTCATCTTAGTATTAACCAGTAATTAGGTCATTCATACAAGAAATGCTCAATTTAATTTAAATTCTGATTTTTCAACTTGATGCAATGAGAGGTTAGTCTAAACCTTTTTTTCTAATATTAATATTTTTCCATTTTTATTAGCATTGGCGTACCTATTGCTATCTTTCTTAATTCCATATTTTCCTAAGGGTCTGAAGATACTTGTATACTTTAGAAGTACAGTATTAATATGATTCTTAATAATGTAAACCAACATTTATTTGTGTGCAAGAAATTTTCGCGAAGTTCGCGAGAGCCTCGTCATCGCGAATATTTCTCGCCGCGAACCGATTCTTAAAGTGTATGTGTCTATTAACAACAGATCCAGAAAGGCTTGTTCGCGAAAATTAATCATTGCAAACTAGTTTATCCCTGGTAAATAGCGAAATAAATTCATCGCGAGTGAAAGTTGGTTTACAGTAGTAAAATAAATATGCACTTGGTACAGCAACGAATTACTGAGGGTGATATTTTTGGCAGTATTTTGCCAGATGTTTCAAATTATTTTAAAACTTTGTAGTTCCCCGCCAAAGCTACATTTGTCAAACCAGTATGGTTGTTATTAAAAATTTAATTAAAAAAAAAATAAGGAGAAGAAAATGGATACAATTTTATTGATTTTAATATGACAAGAAATGTTTTAGTTGCCATTGATGGAGAAATACATATGTTAAGATTGTTTACGTTTGCTAGTCACATGAACAGTGTAAAGAGTAATTGAGGTAATGCTATTTTTACTAGAGGAGAATTGAAGGTTGGCTTCAATATTAAAAATATTTTTTTACCTCCTGGTGTGAACGGGTATTTCTTGTGTATATGAAACTATTTCTGTTGTGTTTGTTATGATGTGCTTTTAAGAAATTATTTTTGCTATGATGTATTTGATTCATATTTCTGAAGTATAATTGGAAAATTGTACTATTGATAGTAGCAAAGATTTGTCAAACAAAAGGTTTTGATTTTTGTGTGTGAAATCTCTTCCTTTTTTGATTTGATATTTTTTAAATTTTTTTTGTACATTTGATCTTGATATAAAAACATTAAAATAAAAGTGCAAAGTTTACACATCGATAAATTCTGAAAAAAAGAATGTTTATGTTGTACTTTTTTGCTTTATACATGTAAAAAATGAAATATATATACTTTTTAGCTCACCTGAGCCAAAGACTCGAA
Source organism: Saccostrea cuccullata (assembly GCF_032062105.1). NCBI lineage: Eukaryota > Metazoa > Mollusca > Bivalvia > Ostreida > Ostreidae > Saccostrea > Saccostrea cuccullata. The sequence continues at coordinate 43,277 of NW_026930219.1, forward strand.
TGAGCCATTTCTATCAATGTTTGTTTGTTGTCTGTCTTCCTTTCTATTCGTCTAATTGTCTTGTAACTATATAAGCATTTGCAACCTTGTTTTCCTAATCATAAGGTCAATTTCAACCAAATTTGTTATTCTTGTGTAAAACAGTTTCCAATTCCTTAAAATAAATGCTCTCACCTCTTCTCAGGAGGAATAATTAAAAAAAAAAAGTGAAAAAAAATTGAATTTAATCTTTTCAAGAACTAAAGAACCATTGGACCAGGAATGAAACATTTCAAAGGAAAGGAATGAGTGTACATTCTATTGCATAACAATTATTTCCACAGAGTTTGAACATGACAACAATAGGGGTTCAAGGGTTTTAAATTGTGGTACTAAATCTGAGAATATCTCACGAGTTTGTAAATGAGATGAGCATTGTGGGTCCCTTATCTCCTGAATGCTGCATTAAATACTCTGCTTGTTTTGTGCAATGAGGTACTAGCTGTTATAATCCAATTGTATCTTTATGTGACCTCTGACTTGTTTTGTAGCAAAGAACTTTGTGTATTGTATTGCCAATTTACTATTAATCCCTGTGCATTTTGACTCAACTTTTCAAACATGGCCTTGTATCAACTTACAAATTTTTACTTTTATAATGTTACATGTATATTGGACTTCTTTCCTTTATGTTATTTTTTGTACCATTATCTGTATATTGTTTAACTCCATTATAAATGTTATTTATTGTTGACTTGTTAACCATACTTGATATACTGTAAACTAATGTTCCTGTCTGATAATAAATGTCCCAGTCATTGTCACTATATCTTATTTCAAATTTTTTTTATTGGCATTAGTAGCAACCATTCAACCTTTTTTGTACATTCCTGAACATCTCCGTAATGGGCCATATTTTTAAATACATACACAGAAAATATTGACCTTTATTTACCAGACCAAGAAATTTTTCAAGGAAAAATTTTTTTCTGTGCTTCCAAAATTTATGTATTTGTTGAGTTCTTGCTGATTTAGCTCACTTGGGCCACAGGTCCTAAGGTGACAACCATGTGTTGGTGTAGCCAAAGTCTGATGGTCAGCATCAAATAGAACCTTGATGATTTGTTGGTATGGAGACTGAAGACCGACTGTTTGTTTCTTATGAAGCACACCATGCAAAAGTGGGGTGGTACTGCATAGTAAAAACTGATATGTAGCAAACTCACCATCAATGATGTCACAATGTGTTCTCCAGTTTTCAAGAATTGAGGGTTAGTCCTCACATACAATGGCTTTTGGTCATTGCTTGCACCATATTAGAGTTAAGTCTTCACATAATGCTTGACTGTCAAGGATTAGTCTTTGAATACAATTGACTGACTTTGACAATGCTTGCACCTGAGATATGTGTTTATCCTTGTACACCACTAGACTGCTATGGATTAGTCATCACTCTCTACAGAACTGATAATGGGATAGCTTTGCAGTTTGCACCCATCAGAGAATCTTGCTTACTATTTGACTGAACAGGGTTAATCTTGCACCAAAGATATAAAAGATGCACAATATTTGAGTGATTAGTCTGGCACACTGGCAGTCTGGCCACAAAATATACTAGTACTTAGGTCAGATGTTGCACTGTTTAAGTGATTAGGATTTCCCTTGCACTCACCAGAGATTGGGGTTAGTGTTGCACTCACTTAGAAAGTAGAGTTCATGAATTTAAAAAGAGGTGCTATCGTCATACGTAGTTACTTAAAATCATTGGACATTTGCGAGGCAGCAATTCTGGACTTTGGCACACTAGTACAGAACATATGGCATGAATCAACATCAGTGATTGAACCATCAGGGTACGTTTGGTTCTCAAGTCACCATTATTTGGCACAGACCATCAACCATAACCATTTGGCTTTTGAGTCGTATAAACTATATTATGGGAACAAAGTATGAAAAAGTAACAATAGTAAATACTTTGATTTTTTGATTTACTATAAAACTTTACTTTAGATCTTCTTTTTTAAAAGATTTAGTTTACATTCTGCGTTAATCTCTTCATAAAACAATCCCAGTTTATTACATCTTGCGTTTAATTTCTATTACATTTCGCGTTGTAACAATACACTATTGAGCCGTATGAGGTATCACGAAACTCTACCTCGGGGTCAAGATTTACATCCCATAGTACAAGTCCAGTTCCCTCGGCAGTGTTTCAATATTTCACATCAAGGAAAATAATTGATACCTTCAACCACAGGAAACCCCATATACGTATCTTTATAATAATTATTATCACTGTGGTAATTTTTGATCCCCAAGTCGATAACGTGCGGGGACGAACCAAAACACTGGAAATCGAATCCGAATTAGGTGTGGTAACACAGATTTTTAGTCGATCTTTAACCGTATTTCCAAGAGAAAAATGTAACATTATCTTAAGTAATATTAAAACACCTATGATGATGTGTAATATATCTACCAAACTCCATAGTTTTTACTTAACCATTAATTAATATAAATCTAATAAAGAGGACCAAAGTTAATCAGTATCTTGTTTTCCGTCAATGCCTGAGAGTCAAAACAAATTATAGACCTAATGGCTTCAGGCAATTCTGACCGATACAAATTGTACATAGGCTTTCCAATGTTTTTCGTTAATCTGATGGCCCTGTTTCTGCTGGTAAAGAGTACAAAACTGTCTTTCAAAATTAGAATTCTCTCCATAAATTTGTGTATAGCGGACACTTTGACATGCGTGTTTCTGAGTTTTCCGACTTATTCCTACAAATATGTTTTTGGAAGTGATCTGAAGAACTTTTTCGTGCTCCTTTCGTCCACGGCGGCCTTTTTGACCATCACTCTGTTTAATCTGGACCGTTTTCTTGCATTCAAAACAACGATCTTTTACCACAGGTATCTGTCCAAACAGAAAATAAAAGCATCATGCTTTGTCCCATGGATCGTGGCGGTTTTGCTTTCATATTCTCAATACTGCATTTTTGTTGGTGGAAATCAATGCTCACAGGAACCATCTACCGTAAAACGGAACACAATTATCATTGGCTATATACGGCTAGTGCTATTTTTGACAAACGTTGTGTTTTTCGGTGCAAGTCTGCATCATATCAAATTCAGACTTAGAACAATGGCCGACCACTATAAATGCATGAATCAAACCAAAACCTTCTTGAAGATATCAGCGATTACGGGTACGTTTCTGGTTCTGTTTACCCCAGGAATGGTATGGACACTTTTTAAACCATATATTACTGACCCCAAAGTAATCTTCCTTGTCGATATGGTGTCTGGGTTTTGTTTTTCTGCCTCGTTCATTATGGATCCAATCTGGTACGTTTTGCGTTTCCGAGATTGCCGATATCAACTTCAACTTCTACCTTATGTTTTCAACAAGAAGAAACGAGAGAAAATAATGAAACTGAGGAATGAACAATATGCTACATACCAAATCAGCAGTAGTTCAAGCTAAGAAATGTCCCCAGTAGTTCTAACTACTTACTTTCAAGAACTTTTAAATGTATTTGCATTTTTGAATATTGTTTGTTTGTTTAACGTTCTTTCGAAAATTTCTCTCTCATATTGAGAGGCCAATACATGTATTTGCCGATAGACCCTACACTCTTAAAACATGTAGAAATCAATTGGTAAGTTCAATTTTGCAACGTTTTCAATTTAAACATGCTATCAAATGCTTGTAAACGTTCATTGTAAATTTAGGCATTTTTTATTACGCATTTGAGATGTAGATATCAATTGGTGAGTTCAATTATGAAAGATTTTGATTTGAAAATACTAATATGCTTTAATGCTCGTAATCGTGAATCTAAAATTTAAGTTACATCTAAATAAGCTAGAAGCAAAGCTTTATGATAAACGGAATGACTTCAACTTTTCAATCATCAGCATCCCTTACTTATGTAGCAATATACCCTTATCACCGGCATATGGGGTTAATGTTCCTCATTTAATTCAAAACGCAAGAGCATGCCCTACGGATGAACAATTTCTAAAAAAAAAAAAAGCAAGCTACTGACATACAAGTTGATAAAACAAGGATATCAACAGTCTCGTTTGAAGTTTTATGGTGGATACAATGATCAACAAATTACAACCTATTATTAAGTCAAATGCTAACTGACATTTTCATACTAATTGTATTGCCATTATTCATTCACACCAAATTTTCGACGGATTTTTCCACGTGTGGATTTTTTCTGATCATAACAAGGAACACACTGTGTGTGTGTGTGTGACTGATCGATAGAGGATGGTCAGTCCATCATGGTACCTAATCTCACTTCTGATCTTTTTGGAGGTCCATGTTTGCTCTGCTTCAGATAACAAACAAAAGGTGAGCTATATTCATTGCTTGATGAGATTCAATTGTAAAAAATATGAACCATGTACTATAAGGGATTTACAAATTATTTTTATTATATACTAAAAGGCCAAAAAATGTTAAAATCTGAGGAAAAAAATATTAAATACTATTACTCCTGTCGCCCTTATATTCATAAATTAATTATTTTATAATTATATATAGATAAATTGAATAAAATATATAGTGCAAATACAAAGGAAATATGCAACTATAGAAAATGTATAAATTGTAAACTGAAATACTTGTTTCAAATATTGTGATTACCCTTACCTATTATTCTTAAAATGGTGTTCATGTAAGATGCATTGTGAATTGTATTTATCTACATTAAATATACCTGTGAGATTTACATTTCTTGTTTTAAAACGTAATTATTTGAACACGATTGTCACGTAAATTATCCAAATTATAGCTCAAATACAAGTTTTTAAAAACCTCCAGACAACTTTTAGAAAAAATATATTTAACTCAACTTTTGTTGTCTGCAAGATATATTGGATACTGAGTAGTACACATTCAATATCAACAGGAAGTTAAATGCTTTTGATACAGCAAACGAGTCAAGACACGTATCTCTTTATGAAGAATATGTCCATACATTTCTTGTAATTATTTCCTTAAAGCAAATGTAATTTAAGATAAATGCTGGAAAGACAGGAAGTGCTACCAGGTTTTTACAAAGCACATGTATATAAAATACTTAGAAATTGTAAGTTTAAATAAACACAAGGCAATATAAACAATATTCTAAGAGTTTATGTTTAGTTTACTGGTAAGGAATCTATCAGCTATAAAAATAAATTCGACAGATTACGCAAGGCATGTTTGAATATGAGAAAAAAACCCAAAGTATTCTCGATACAAGGAATGCTAAGTTTAATTTAAATCTTGATTTTCCAACTTGATCCTATGAGAGATTATTCTAAACCTTTTTTTTTAGCATGAACATTTTCCCTTTTTTATTAGCATTGGCTTACCTATTGCTATCTTTCTTAATTCCATATTTTCCTAAGGTTCTGAAGATATTTTTTTCTTTATATTTACATTTGCAAATGTTTTCCCTTATATAACACTATTTGAACAAGGCGTTTTTACATCTCCGTAAAACACGTTCGTCATATGACCATAAATTGATTGTTAGTCGTAAGCGATCTACGTAATTTCATGGTAACGTCATAAGCGATCGATGTTATCAACACATTCAATTTATACCATTGAGTTTTGAAAAAAAAAACTTAATAGATTTCAAACTTTACTTAAGTACCTTACTATCTGTAATAAATCAGTCAAAAATGTAAATATAAGTAATAAGGTATCATTTTTTTTAGTTTTATTGGGATGCAAAACGGGTTGGCACATGATCAAATCTTCTATAAAGCCCTTCTACCTTATTTCTTAAAAAAGTACAGTATTAAAAGGATTCTTAATAGTATACATAAATTAAATACGCACTTGATACAGCAACGAATTACTGAGGGTGATATTTTTGGGAGTATTTTGTTGGATGTTTCAAATTAAGTTAAAACGCTGTATTTCCCCGCTAAAGCTACATTTATCAACCCAGTATGATTGTCATTAAAAACTTAATTAAAAAAGATAACGAGAAGAAAATGGATACAATTTTATTGATTTTAATATGACAGGAAATGTTTTAGTGCCATTGAGAGAGAAATACATGTGTTAAGATTGTTTACATTTGCTAGTCACATGAACAGTGTAAAGAGTAATTGAGGTAATGCTATTTTTACTAAAGGAGAATTGAAGGGTGGCTTCAATATTGAAAATACTTTTTTACCTCATGTTGTGAACGGGTAATTCTTGTGTATATGTGCATATGAAATTATTACTGTTGTGTTTGTTATGATGTGCTTTTAAGAAATTATTTTTGCTGTGATGTATTTAATTCATATTTCAGAAGTATAATAGAAAAATTATATTATTGATAGTGGCAAAGTTTTGTCAAACAAATGTTTTGATTTATGTGTTTGAAATCTCTTCCTTTTTTGATTTGATCTTTTTTTAATTTATTTGAAATAGATGTACATTTCTTTCTATCCAAAATTTACTGTTTTGTCCTTTGATATAAAACACATTCATTATTCCTCATGGTTTCTTTTTATGAAAGGGCTTTCTTTTTTGGCACAGACTTGCAACAGCAAATATGCACTGTAGATTGCTTCTGTAATGTAGTTTACACTGCTCTTTTGGAAATATATGTACTTTTTTTGCTTTAAACCTTTAAAAATTGAAATATATAAACTTTTTAGTTCACCTGAGCCAACGACTTGGATGAGCCATTTCTATCAATGTTTGTTTGTTGTCTGTCTTCCTTTCTATTTGTCTAATTGTCTTGTAACTATAAGCATATGCAACCTTGTTTTCCTAATCATTCTTTCAATTTCAACCAAATTTGTTATTCTTGTGTAAAACAGTTTCCAATTCCTTAAAATAAATGCTCTCACCTCTTCTCAGGAGGAATAATTTTAAAGAAAAGTGAAAAAAAATTGAATTTAACCTTTTCAAGAACTAAAAAACCATTGGACCAGGAATGAAACAGTTCAAAGGAAAGGAATGAGTGTACATTCTATTGCATTACAATTATTTCCACAGAGTTTGAACATGACAACAGTAGGGGTTCAAGGGTTTTAAATTGTGGTACTAAGTCTGAGAATATCTTGCGAGTTTGTAAATGAGATGAGCATTGTGGGTCCCTTATCTCCTGAACGCCGCATTAAATACTCTGCCTGTTTTGTGCAATGAGGTACTAGCTGTTATAATCCAATTGTATCTTTATTTGACTACTGACTTGTTTTGTAGCAAAGAACATTTTGTAATTTATTGCCAAATTTACTATTAATCCCTGTGCATTTTGACTCAACTTTTCAAACATGACCTTGTATCAACTTACAAATTTTTACTTTTATAATGTTACATGTATATTGGACTTCTTTCCTTTATGTTATTTTTTTGTACCATTATCTGTATATTGTTTAACTCCATTATAAATGTTATTTATTGTTGACTTGTTAACCATACTTAGTATACTGTAAACTAATGTTCCTGTCTGATAATAAATGTCCCAGTCATTGTCACTATATCTTATTTCAAAAAATTTTTTATTGGCATTAGTAGCAACCATTCAACCTTTTTCGTGCATTCCTGAACATCTCCGTAATGGGCCATATTTTTAAATACATACACAGAAAATATTGACCTTTATTTACCAGACCAAGAAATTTTTCAAGGAAAAATATTTTTCTGTGCTTCCAACATTTATGCATTTGTTGAGTTCTTGGTGATTAACCTCACTTGGGCCACAGGTCCTAAGGTGACAACCATGTGTTGGTGTAGCCAAAGTCTGATGGTCAGCATCAAATAGAACCTTGATGATTTGTTGGTATGGAGACTGAAGACCGACTGTTTGTTTCCTATGAAGCACACCATGCAAATGTGGGGTGTTACTGCATAGCAAAAACTGATATGTAGCAAACTCACCATCAATGTTGTCACAACGTGTTCTCCAGTTTTCAAGAATTTAGGGTTAGTCCTCACATACAACATGTACAATGGCTGATTTTGGTCAGTGCTTGCACCATATTAGAGTTAAGTCTTCACATAATGCTTGACTGTCAAGGATTAATTTTTAAATACAATTGACTGACTTTGGCAATGCTTGCACCTGAGATATGTGTTTATCCTTGTACACCACTAGACTGCTATGGATTAGTCCTCACTCTGTACAGAACTGATAATGATATAGCTTTGCACCCAACAGAGAACCTTGCTTACTATTTGACTGAACAGGGTTAATCTTGCACCAAAGAGATAAAAGATGCACACTAATTGAGTGATTAGTCTGGCACACTGGCAGTCTGGCCACAAATTATACTAGTACTTAGGTCAGGTGTTGCACTGTTTAAGTGATTATGGTTAGTCTTGCACTCACCAGAGATTGGGGTTGTTGTTGAACCCACTCAGAAAGTAGAGTTAGTGTATTTTAAAAAGAGGTGCTATCGTCATACGTAGTTATTTAAAATCATTGGACATTTGCGTGGCAGCAATTCTGGACTTTGGCATATTAGTACAGAACATATGACATGAATCAACATCAGTGATTGAACCATCAGGTTACGTTTGGTTGTCAAACCACCATTGTTTGGCACAGACCATCAAAAATAACCATTTGGCTTCAAAGTTCTTTAAAATATAGTATTATGGAAACAAAGTATTAAAAAGTAATAATAGTAGATACTTTGATTCTTTGATTTACTATAAAACTTTACTTTAGATCTTTTTTTAAAGATTTAGTTTACATTCTGCGTTAATCTCTTCATAAAACAATCCCAGTTTATTACATCTTGCGTTTCTATTACATTTCGCGTTGTAACAATACACTATTCAGCCGTATGAGGTATCACGAAACTCTATCTCGGGGTCAACATACACATTCAATAGTACAAGTCCAGTTCCCTCGGCAGTGTTTCAATATTTCACATCAGAGAAAATAATTGATACCTTCAACCACAGGATGCCCCATATACGTATCTTTATAATAATTATTATCACTGTGGTAATTTTTGATCCCCAAGTCGATAACGTGCGGGGACGAACCAAAACATTGGAAATCGAATCCGAATTAGGTGTGGTGACACAGAGTTTTAGCCGATCTTTAACCGTATTTCCAAGAGAAAAATGTAACATTATCTTAAGTAATATTAAAACACCTATGATGATGTGTAATATATCTACCAAACTCCATAGTTGTTACTTAACCATTAATTAATTGTTTTCCGTCGATGCCTGAGAGTCGAAACAAATTATAGACCTAATGGCTTCAGGCAATTCTGACCGATACAAATTGTACATAGGCTTTCCAATGTTTTTCGTTAATCTGTTGGCACTGTTTCTGCTGGTAAAGAGTACAAAACTGTCTTTCAAAATTAGAATTCTCTCCATAAATTTGTGTATAGCGGAAACTTTGACATGCGTGTTTCTGAGTTTTCCGACTTATTCCTACAGATATGTTTTTGGAAGTGATCTGAAGAACTTTTTCGTGCTTCTTTCGTCTACGGCGGCCTTTTTGATCATCTCTCTGTTTAATCTGGACCGTTTTCTTGTATTCAAAACAACAATCTTTTACCACAGGTATCTGTCCAAACAGAAAATAAAAGCATCCTGCTTTGTCCCATGGATCGTGGCGGTTGTACTTTCATATTCTCAATACTGCAATTTTGTTGGTGGAAATATATGCTCACAGGAACCATCTACCGTAAAACGGAACACAATTATCATTGGCTATATACGGCTGGTGCTCTTTTTGACAAACGCTGTGTTTTTCGGTGCAAGTCTGCATCATATCAAATTCAGACTTAGGACAATGGCCGACCACTATAAATGCATGAATCAAACCAAAGCCTTCTTGGAGATATCAGCTATTACTGGTACGTTTCTGGTTCTGCTTTCCCCAGGAATGGTATGGACACCTTTTAAACCATATATTACTGACCCCAAAGTAATCTTCCTTGTCGATATGGTATCGGGGTTTTGTTTTTCTGCAATCTGGTGTGTTTTGCGTTTCCGAGATTGCCGATATCAACTTCTACTTCTACCTTATGTTTTCAATCAGAAGGAACGAGAGAAAATAATGAAACTGAGGAATGAACGTTATGCTACATACCAAATCAGCAGTAGTTCAAGCTAACAAATGTCCCCAGTAGTTCTACCTACTTATTTTCAAGAACTTGAATTTATTTGTATTTTTGATTGTTGTTTGTTTGTTTAACGTTCTTTCGAAAAATTTTTCTCTCATATTGAGAGACCAATACATGTATTTGCCGATAGACCCTACACTCGGCACTTGGAGCAGTGAGAGATCTTTTTCATGCCAGCACCTATTGCGATATGGGACATCTCGGTATTCAGTCTCATTCAAAGGACCGGTCTTCACGTCCTGCAGTAGGATTCAAACATAAGAATCAACTTCATACTCTTAAGCAAATGATACATCGCAAAGAGGGCGATATGTTGCCAAATGAGTTCTAAAAATTGTACAGACATTCATGATCAGGAACAGCATTGCTGCCAGAGAAAAGATGCTAAATAGGAATGCAATGAAATTTTCTTTAAAAATTTTCTTTGCTGTGTCTTATGCCAACATTTTTTGGCTGACAAGAAATGAGTTCTAAAACATTTTCATATCATAAAATGACGAAAGATACCGTATAAATAGAAATTTTAGCGAGGATTTAATTTTGGCATTATTAGCGAGGGTGCAGACATCGCTAAAATTGAATATCGCTAAAAATTAATTGCGTATTATTTGTAATAGCTTCTTTAGTTAGCATTTTAAAATCGCTAAAATTACTTCTCGCTAAAAATAAAATACCAGATTTTAGGTAGAAATCGCTAAATTTGCGTCTCGCTAAAATTTCCACTTATACGGTTTCTGCATATGATGGTACCCTAGAAAAAACCACTTCATTTATTGTTTCGCATTTAACATGTAACATTAATCACTGGTAAGTTTAATTTTGCAACGTTTTCCATTTGAATAGGCTCTTTAATACTTGTAAACGTGCATTGATAAATTAATGCATTTTTATTACGCATCTAAGATTTAGATATCAATTGGTGATTTCAATTATGAAACTTTTTGTTTTGAAAATACTAATATGCTTCAATGCTTGAATCTAATCAATCTTAATTTAAGTTTTATCTAAGTAAGCTAGAAGCAAAGCTTTATGATAGACGTAACGACTTCAACTTTTCAATCATTAGCATCCCTTACTTATGTAGCAATATACCATATCCCTTTGTTCTAATTTTCAATAAAGTTATATTGTTAAAGATTAGAGAAAAAACTTGAAGGAAATGTTTTTGTTCCAGCTAGCACGGCTTATAACAACAGAGATTTTGTAGGCTTAATATCACAAATGTATTTTACATAATTTGACTTTAATTCTCTATTTGATAATTTATAGTTTACTTTCAAAGAATGAAATTTTTCACAATTACGTGTCAGTTTTTAATACTTTTAATACCAAAGTCCATAGAATGAATTTAAACAACAATACTGAATTTGTAATTGTCATAAAAAGGAAATGCAGGGTCTACAAAATGTTCTGTATAATTTTAAGCCGAAGCAGGCTACCGACAAAGAAATTGATGTCACAGTTTGAAAGATTATTCGTCGTCAGAATGACATATATTCAAGGTAAATCTTATTTTGTCCCCCGCTTTCGCGAAAGCGAGGGGACATTAAATCTCATTCGTCTGCCCGTCAGTCTGTCCGGCTGTCCGTCCGTCACAAAAACTTTAACCTTGCCCATAACTTTTGATTTAGTGGAGCTATGACTTTCATATTTCACATGTCCATTCCTTGTGAGAAGACCTTTCTTTGGGTTCCACCTAATTTGACCTTTTGACCTTGAAGTTTGACCCACTTTTACACAATTTTTTTAACTTTTACTTTGGCCATAACTTTTGAACAGTAGATAATAGGACTTTCATAATTCACATATGTATTCTTTGTGGGAAGACCTTTCATTGGATACCAGCAACTTTGACCTTTTAACCTTGGAGATTTCCGTATTTGTATTTATGAATTTTTTTTAACCTTGACCATTACTTTTGAACGGTAAGGGCTGGTGATTTCAAACCTCACATATGTTACTCTTGTGAAAAGACCTTTTATTTGATACCAAGAAATTTGACCTTCTGACCCTGACCTTTGAGTTTGACCTACTTTTAAAAAACAAACCTTGACCATAACTTTCGAAGGGTTAGGGCTAGGGTTTTCATACTTACATAAATACATATTTAATCCATGTGACAAGACCTTTCGTTGGATATCAAGAACTTTGACCCTCTGACCTTGACATTGGAGTTTGACCTCCTTTTTAAAAACTTTAACCTTAGTCATAACTTTTGAACGGTAAAGGCTAGAGCTTTCATACTTCACATATGCAATACTTGTGACAAGACTTTTCTTAAGAAACCAACAACTTTCACCCTTTGACCTTGGAGTTAGACCTACATGTACCTTTCAAAAACTTATCCTTGGACATAACTTTTGACCTTGACCTTCACGATTGATCTTATTCTTTTTTTAAATTCAACTTCGGTGATAATTTCTAAATGACATATGATAGGACGTTTATATTTGACACAATATGTCATAAAAATGACATCTCACCCAGAAAGACACCGAAAGCGGGGGACCGCAATTCTTTGAATTTGCTTGTTATTCTTAAAATGTTGTTCATATAAGATGCATTGTAAATTTTATTTATCTACAATAAATAAATATACCCGTGAGATTTACATTTCTTGTTTTAAAATGTGATTGTTTAAACACGATTTTCACGTAAATAATCCAAACTATAGCTTGAATACAAGTTTTTAAGAACCTCAAGATAAGTTCTAGAAAAAAAATTAACCCAGCTTTTGTTGTTTGCAAGATATATTGGATACTGAGTAGTACACATTAAGTATTAACAGGAAGTTAAATGCTTTTCATACAGCAAACGAGTCAAGGCACACATATCTTTATGAAGAATATGTCCATACATTTCTTGTAATTATTTCCTTAAAGGAAATGCAATTTAAGATTAATGCTGGAAAGACAGGAAGTGCTACTAGGTTTTTACAAAGCACATGTATATAAATTCCTCAGCAATTGTCAGTTTAAATACACACAGTTTAGGCAATAAACAATATTCTATGAGTTTATGTTTAGTTTACTGGTAAGGCATCTATCAGCTATAAAAAAAATTGACAGATTATGCAAGGCATGTTGTGTTTGAATGTGAGAAAATAAATTTTGTTCGAAACCGAACAAAATATTCATTTATAGATTCAATGCATTTGAACATATAATATTTTTTTAAAAATACCAAAAAGTTTGACACATCTGTATTATCTTTCAATTTTTAACTAGAAAAATATATTATAAAACAATTAACATAACAAAAAAAAAACTTTCATGAGCGTGATTTCAACTTTTCATTTTTAACTTGCGTATAACATCTTACCAATATATTACATACATGTAAGTCGTTGATATTTCCAAGTTGATTCAACATGCAGAAGTATGCTTTGCATACCAATAATTTCTAAAACAAAACAAGCTATCGACGAATAAGTTGATATTACAAGGATATCAAATATTCTTTTAAAGGGACATGGACATAGTTTCAACAGATTTTTTTAATAACCAATTTCAATATTTACAATTCCTAATTGAGGCTATTCAAATTATCAGCAAAGAATTGAATATCATTTGTTGATTTACAAAGGAGATACAGAACTTAAAAGTCTTCATAGTGTAAACAAGGCTCGTGCCTCGTTTTTGTTTACACGAAGAAAACATCATATTTATAACAAACAAGAATAAATGAATCACCAGAAACTGTCTAATGGTATTAAGAATTAACTTCTTTATTGAAAAAAATCTGCATATTAGTATACTCAGTATTTAACCTATGTAAACAAAAACGCGGGCCTTGTTTACATAACAAAGGTTTAGATCTCTAAATCTGTCTTGTGTCTCGACAACTGAGATTCAAGTTTTTGATTATCCTTAAAACACCTTAGTTTAGTATTTTTAAGCACAAAAAAAAAAAAAAAAATGGAAAAATAACTTTGAAAATTTTCAGCTGTAACTGTGTCAATGTCCCTTTAAAGTTGCCTTTTCACAAATATTTGTTACTTTTGTTTGACATCCCTTTCGAGAATATTCTTCCGTTCATGTTGAGAACCGACCACTTGCTACGCAACGATGCAAATTTTCTTAGCCCTACAATCAAGGTCATTAAACATGTAGGGTTCCTCCACCTTTTACCTAAAACATTGGTTTTAAATTCCCTTTTCGCTCAACTATAACATCACTTCATTTAATTTACTTAAATTACTTACTTATATATAGATCTATACATGTATATTGACCTGAATTTTGATGTTATTTAAAAATAAATTGTATATAAAATATTTATTTAGTTAATAAGGTTTACTAAAGGTCAATAAATGTCTTAAATTGTTGTTCACATTTTTTCAACAGAGGACTTCCGGTCCCACTGTTGGTATTGTTTGCCATCATGTCGACTTTGGAACAGTTAGAGGAAACAATTAACAATCGTTTAATATAAAGACGATAATTTGACATGTTGGCTTTTAAACCTGCAGCTAACTTGTCTCAAACACATAAATACGGTGGATAAAAAAACCTGGAAGTGTTACTATTATGGCAGAAAGTTTGGATACGTTAAATGATGAGATGGCATCTTCGTTTTCACCTTTGATTGCTGTCCTTGCCTTATTTCTGATCTTCGGAACTTTTGGAAACATGGTTGTGTTGTTCGTTTATGGAAACAACACAAAGAAGTTTTCTAGTGATTATTTCATCATATGCCTATCGATGCATGATTTGTTGATCACTATAATTGGAATACCAACAGAAATACTGGATCTCAGATATCCGATCATTTTCTCCCTAGTCAGTGTGTGTAAGGTACTTAAAGGCCTACAAGGGGCGTCACTGATGACGTCATCTACGATTTTACTGTCTATAACACTTGATAGGTATAAGAGGATATGTAAGTTTGGGAGAACAATGCGAAAAAGAACAACAAAATTGTTATGCATTTTATCTTATGTCATTTTAATTGTGACGGCTATCCCAGTTTTTATTGTATATGGAAAAAAAACTGTTCGGCTAGAAAGCATTAATTCAACAGGAAGTGCTTGCTCTGTTGCAGATGAATTTCGCAATTCTTCAGCGATTCTTATATACTATGGTTTTTTAATAATCTACTTCATTTGTTGTATAATTATATTTGTAACAGTGTATACCTTGATAAGATACCGCATCAAAACCTCATTCGCATCTTTAAGTCAAACGAGGAAGAAATGCAGTCAAATGTTTACAGTGACGTATGCTGTCCCTCAGGGGTCTACCTCTGATATTGATTTGCCTCAAGATTCTAATTCTGGCATAATGATAAACAGCACACCTTCTCAGAGTGATACCCACGACAACAGAAATCTGAAGAAAGATAGCCGCTCCAGCACAGGAAACGTACAACAGGAGACAAACATTGACGGCAAGAAAGACCACTATACGGCAAAAAAATTAGCACGCCGGCAAAACCACAGACTCTTTCGTGATAAAAGTAACAAGACTACTTTGATTTTTGCCTACATTACTGTCGGATTCGTTTTAAGCTTTCTACCCTTTCTGATATCAGTAATAGTAAGAGCAGCAAAGAGTGACCTAGAGGAAAGCATCAGTACCGAAATGAATGTTTTCTTTAAATTTTGCTTAAAGTCGTACTTCCTCAGCAGTGTCATTAATCCCCTCATTTACGGATTTTCAAGTCCTAGATTTAGACATGAATGCAGACGGGCTCTAAAGAAATGTTTATGAGAAAGAAATGTTTTTTAAGTCTCAAATTTCTGCATTCATTTTCAGAGTGTATCATTACAGTATATAAATAAAAAAACAGATAAAGATGAGTGCAGTTGGGTTTTTTTCCTGATTCGTCTTTAAAATACTGCCACTTTTAAAGAAGAGCTCATGTATTGATTCTGCCCGTCTATTGCACTACCGTTTTCCTCTGTCTCTTATATTGAAAGCAATAATAGTCAATTTATTTTTTACAGTATGATCAGTGGTGTCTTGCAGGCCCCAAGACCAAAAACAGAGAACAGACTAAGTCAAAATTCAAATTGATATAACTTTCAAAATAATTTAAATCAAAATAAAATTTTCATCTTATGTTTGAATTGAAGTGTTTTGCACAACTGCAATTTTTAAGCTAATATTCTGAACGAAACTGATGATATTCAAAATCAAAATTTTAACTCAAGTATGTTCTCAGTTTATGATCTTGGGGCCAGGCTTCACAAGATCATAAACTGAGAACAGACGTAAGTCAAAATTTTGATTTTGAATATCTTGAGTATCGATTAACATATTTGCCTAAAATTTGCAGTTTTGTTTATTATTTTTATTTTAAAATATTGTGAAAATTTTATTTCATTATTGAAATTATTTCAAAAGTTATATTGTTTGGAAATTTTGACTTGAAGCTGTTCTCAGGGGCCTGGAGGCCTGACTCCTGGGCCATAAAACTTAGATGAGTTCACTTTTGATCACAGTCTCACTTTTCCGCTCTATATCCCTTTGGAAAAAGTGAGATTGAGATCAAAAGTGAGTTTGTCTATGTTTTATGGCCCCATGGCCAGGTCTTCAAAAAATCTGCCGAAAGTCTCATGGGTACCAATGCAATCCGTTATTAGTAGATCTATTTTTGTATTCATATTGAAGAATAATTTATTCAAAGTCTTATACAGTCCATGTTTTTTTATATATCATCGACAGCTGCTTTTTCAATAAATATGGAACTCGTATATTAATTTACCTCGTCATTGGTCATTTGCAAAATTATTTTGTTTAAAAAAACACTCATAATTGAACACTCAAATACTCTGAAGTTAACATCAAAGAGATGGTTGAGTTTCTGATTGTCAATATCTATGTTGTTTTTGGAGACCAGATCTTCCAACAATCTATTGGAATTCCCATGGGTACCAATTACGCCCCGTTATTAGCAGACCTATTTTTGTACTCGTATTAAGCAGAATTTGTGCAAAATCTTATGCGTGAAAGGAAGAAAACTCTTGCTGTGGCCTTCAACTCGACATTTACATATATCGACGACGTATTGTCAACCAACAATGGTAATTTCCATTCCTATGTCGATACGTTATATCCTGGTAAACTTGAGATGAAAGATACCACAAAGTCTGCACATCTGTATCATATTTGGATATTTTACTTGAAAAGACCTTAATGGTATTCTAACAACGAAGCTCTATGACAAACATGATGACTAACTTTTCTATCGTCAATTTCCCTTACTTATGCAGGAATATATCTTCACCACCTTCATACGGAGTTTATATATCTCAGTTGATTCGATACGCAAAAGCATACTATAAGTATGAACAATTTCTAAAACGAGGTAAATTACTGACAAACAAATGTATGAAACAAGAATGACAGCGGTCTCGTTTAAAGTCATCATTTCACAAGTTCTATGGTCCAGGTCGATACAATGACCTTGTCAGCAATAGAAAAATTACTTCAACGTTTCAATCGTTAATTCACCTCAAATATGTAGCAATTTACCCTTTTCACCTGGTCGACCGCGTGACGCAGTGTTTTGAGCGATTGCTCTAGAATCGCAAAGTAAGGAGCTGATCTGTACGTCCAGGGTTCGAATCCCACAATGGGACGTTGAGACCGCTCCTTCGGATGAGACTGTATAAACGAAGTTCCCTGTCGCAGTAGGTGTTGGCACAAAAAAAAATCCCTCACTGCTCAATGGCCCTAAGTGCTGAGTATAGACATAATCTTGCAGTCCTCCATCGACAAGTAATGGTGTCTCCATATCCTGTTCAACCTATTGATCTTGAGTCTGACCCACACTTGAAGAATTTTTTCCAATCTTCAGCTTTGGCCGTAACTACGTACTAACTACTAACTAAATAAAAAAGACTTTTCCCGTGGCTGTCTATATAAATTTATTGTTTTATTGCCTCTCCCGACCGACTAGCTAAAAAGACGTGACTCAGAGCTTTTTAATTTTCCAAGACATGCTAACATTTCTCTGTATTCCTGATTTTTTTTTCATCTAGTCAACAAATACATAATTATGTGTTGAACTTTTCTGAAGAAAAGATGTTCCCAACACCCCACCGATGCATTTTTTTTTACCTGGAGTCGGGAGAGGGCAAAAAAATATTATTTTAAAGATTGCACTGGGTACATTTTTTTGATTTAACGTTTGTCATTAGTTTTAGTCCTCTTGACTTTAAAGTTTTAAAAACCTTTAATCATAACCATACCGGTGCATTTCTTGTGGCAGAATCTTCCCTCAACCTTGGATGTAAATAAAAAAAGAAATTTGTACACAAGAGGACATCTAATAAAGCTTTGTTAAATATAATTTATCTAATTTCTTTCCCCTTTTTTTTTTTTTACTTTTTTTTTTAAAAACATTAATGGAATTTTAAATAAAGAACACAACCTACAGAATCTTCCTCCAGATAAAGGTGAAGAAAACCCCCAGAACAAAACAGAATCCATTTGACCTTCATTCAATGACATTATGAAATGTGACACAAAATGGCTTGTTAATACTATGATAAATATCTTTGTTTTACATTCAGGAATAGATTAAATGGGGGAAATAAAACCAACAATTGAGTTGATTTTTTTTACCTTACTCAAACGGATAAAATATTTTTATATGTATTTTCTCTGAGAAAAAATTATTTTACTCCATTAATTTGTCTTCTGAGTACTTTTAAAAGAAAAAAAAAGACAAAGTCTTCCGATCAAATGCTTATAAAAGCAAGATTTGCATACCTAAAAGAGTATTAGTGTCTACTCAATTTAAAGTGTTAATCAAGAGATGCATTTTAAACGATTCGTTAAACAACTGATGTATTTTTCCATTGGACATGGATTCTATGCTGAAGGCTATGCTTGAGTAGAGAATCAAAACAGTAAAACTAAAATTTCTTGGAAAGGGCACAATAAAGAAAGCTTTACATTGTAGCATGATTGAAATGTTTCAGCAAGATGTATCTGAGGAAATACGTAAATAGATCTCCTTGATCATTCAAAGTTTGCGTGTGAAAATGAAAGTCATAGGAAGAGCTATGCTAAGGAAACTTAGGGGAGATTCATATGTTTCTCTCCAGATGCATTTTTGTAAAAATATTGAATAAGAATACTCCAACTGACTTCAAGATACATGTAAGAGTAATTGAGATCATTGCAAGTTCAATAGCTATGACAAATTTGTAAATTTTTGAAGTATTTGTGTTTTAAGGAGACCCATTCTAGTTGAAAGTTACGAAAACGAATTGATATAATTTTTTAATTCTTGGAAAGATATCTGAATGTATAATGCTAAGAAAAAATAGAATGAAATTTTGTTACCTTGTCTTTATTGTAGTGAAATGGGGGCACTTTGAAGATATGGACAATTTTTCGTGTTATTATACACAATTACATACCAAAACTCCCCAAAAAACAAAGGAATTGACTAATTGAAAAAAAAAATGATGAAATGTTTTGTTTTTCACATATATCATGCAATGTCCATTCCTCTTTTAAACAAGAAGTCTCAGATGAGGCTGTAGCTCTACTGGTCTTTACAAATAACAAAGAAAAAATAGACTGGAATTTGAAACTTTGCAACAGGCAGCAATAAATAGAATTATGTATCTGTAGTCTACTTGTATGCCAAATTATATTGAAATCAGACTAAAATTGTAGGAAGAGTAGCGTTTTAAGGAATTTCACAGACATTTCTATTTTTAGTAACCATGGCAACACTGTTCATCGAAATCAACAACAGATGCAAAGAAATGACGTGCCTGAAACGACGATGCATGAAAACGCATGCGCAGATCAAATAGATCGGGCCTCGTTAACTTACATATAATTTAGGGAATAACTATGTTCTAATTTGGTATTAGTGACTGTTAATGCTGATTTCACGGTCGCATATTGAGTTTTACCGGCGACGCGTAATTCATGGTCACACGACGAACTTGTTTTACAGAGAAATAAAAACGCCGTGTTCAAATTGTGGTATATAAAGGCAAACATTTGCTAATGTAAATATTTGTTGTTTACGTCTTGTTTTATTGAAGTTTTGTTATATGGAATACGTCAGGAAGCATTGTGTTTTTTCGTCGCTCTATTATGACGTCAAAATGAAAAGCTTTTTCTCTCGTTAATGCTCGTTTTACTGCTTCAAACATCAGTGCATTAGCCAATCAAAACGTGTTTCACAAAAGAATTGCATTTGAATTATGGGTTTCATCCAAGAGCTGGGAACAGATCTGATTAAGGAATTTTTTAAAGTTTTGTGTGCAAGTCTGTGTGATATACACATCAATGAATCACACAACATCTAAAAACCTTCCTTATATTTACATTTTACTTGTTTAAAAGCATAAAAAATATGTTCAATGTTTGAATTTCTCTGCCCTATATTATGGAACGCCATGGCTGCCTTATGTTAGATGATTTTATTATATGCTGTGGGTCTATTATTATATGCTGTGGTTCTGTAATTATATGTTGTGGGTTTGTAATTATATGCTGTGGGTCTTTCATTATATGCTGTGGTTCTATAATTATATGCTGTGGATCTATTATTATATGCTGTGGATCTATTATTATATGCTATGGGTTTGTAATTATATGCTGTTGGTCTATTATTACATGCTGTGGATCTATTATTATATGCTGCGGGTTTATAATTATATGCTGTGGGTCTATTATTAAATGCTGTGGATCTATTATTATATGCTGTGTTTGTATTATTATATGCTGTGGTTTCGTTATTATATGCTGTGGGTTCATTATTATATGCTGTGGGTTCATAATTATATGCTGTGGATCTATTATATGTTGTGGTTTCGTTATTACATCCTGTGGGTTCATTATTATATGCTGTGGGTTTATAATTATATGCTGTGGGTCTATTATCATATGCTGTGGATCTATTATTATATGTTGTGATTGTATTATTATATGCTGTTGGTTCATAATTATATGCTGTGGTTCTTTTATTATATGCTGTGGGTTCATAATTATATGCTGTGGGTGTATAATTTTATATTCTGTCGGTTTATTAGAAACTTGCTATTCGAATCTTGTTTTTGGAGTTTAGCTTGCTCAAAATGGCGGCAACTGCAACAGGCCTTTCCCTTATAGGAATGAGAATACCAAATCCCCGGATGAGCACATGGCTTTATTTGTGGTGCCACAAATAAAGCCATATCTGCTCATCCGGGGATTTGGTACTCTCATTGAGCGCTAGCAACTACGTTAGTCCAAATTCCTTGAATACGCATGCTCGTCATGCATTCTGGGAAAATTGTGAAAACTACCATAGATAGAACGTACAATAACAATTTCGTTGTATCATTAAATAACTAATTTTATTTATTGTGTAGTTTACACTTTAAAGATAACTTCATAATTGTAATACTTGAAATTTTCCCTTTTTTTGACGGAAAAGCCCGAGTCATTATGTGATTGTTTTAAACAAAGACAAGGGAGGTTTTTTGCTAGCGCGCGGCTTCACGGTGGGGCATTCTGGGAAAACTTCACACGGTCTAGCTGTCTGTGAAAACGACCATAGATAGATTGTACTTTAACAATTTCATTGTGTCATTAAGTAACACGGGTCTTTTCTGTTTGATTCTGAAGTTTGTTTATTTACAGTGTAACTTACACTTTAACGTAAACTACACAAGAAAAAACTTAGGTCATATAATGCAAAGATTCTAGACATCTAGCTTGCGAGTTCTACCGCCTTTCTGGATAATGCCGTCAACCTCATAAAAAATCTCTTTTTTTTCTTTTCAAAGTTATTAAATTGGAAAGACACAATAAGCGATTGATACAATGCACTTCCACACTAATATAATTTTAATTCTATAAAGTACACTTCACAAAAGATTATAACTCTAACCATCAGACTTCATACTCATTAAACATGAAAGACTTCAGCAAAATAAATTAGTTGATCACGGATCTTCCTTTCTGTATTAAAAAATTGCTACGGCGCTAGCTTTTTCTAAAAGATAAATTTGTTCCTATTATATATGTTAATGCCGCACATTTATAATAATAAACTCCAAAAACATGTAAGTCCTGAACGAATGGCATATTTTACAAACCCACAGAATATATAATAAACAGCATATAATTATGAACCCACAGCATATAATTATGAACCCACAGTATATCATAATGAAACCACAGCATATAATATTGAAACCACAGCATATAATATTGAAACCACGGCAGATAATAATAGATCCACAGCATATGATTATGAACCCACAGCATATAATAATGAAACCACAGCATATAATAATAGATCCACAGCATATAATATTGAAACCACAGCATATAATACTGCAACCACAGCATAAAATAATAGATCCACAGCATATAATAATAGATCCACAGCATGTAAGTATAGAACCATGGCATATAATTACAAACCCACAGCATATAATAAAAGAACAACAGCATATGATTACAAACCCACAGCATATAATTATAGAACCCACAGCATATAATTATGAAACCACAGCATATAATAATGAAACCACAGCATATAATATTGAAACCACAGCATATATAATAATGAAACCACAGCATATAATAATAGATCCACAGCATATAATTATGAACCCACAGCATATAACAATGGACCCATAGCATATGATAATGCAACCACAGCATATAATAATATACCACAGCATATAATAATAGATCCACAGCATATAATAACGAAACCACAGCATAAAATAATGCAACCACAGCATATAATAATAGATCCACAGCATATAATTATAGAACCACAGCATATAATTACAAACCCACAGCATATAATAAAAGAACCACAGCATATAATTACAAACCCACAGCATATAATTATAGAACCACAGCATATAATAAAATCATCTAACATAAGG
Source organism: Saccostrea cuccullata (assembly GCF_032062105.1). Taxonomy (NCBI): domain Eukaryota; kingdom Metazoa; phylum Mollusca; class Bivalvia; order Ostreida; family Ostreidae; genus Saccostrea; species Saccostrea cuccullata. The sequence continues at coordinate 66,234 of NW_026930219.1, forward strand.
CAGCCATGGCGTTCCAAACTATATCGTTGCATTTTTACTAACGTCGCTGTAGCCTCATTGTGATGTCACATTAGCACAAGTTTCTCCGTGTATATTTTCTATTAGGAAGTATTCAAATGAGGCGTTTGAATAAAATTATGTACCACGAACGGGCTCGTAAATCTGACTTATCTACCTTGCAAATAAGAATATAGCTTCAATAGAAATTGTAGAAAATACTGCATATTGAAACTCACAGAATTTAATTTAAAATCATGCCGAAATAATCTTAATTCAATTATATATTTTTGGTTATAATGCTTTGAATTAGAGAAACCTGTAAGCCCCTTTCATTTACTATATCTTGACCTAAATTAAGTTGACAAATCCAAGACCAAGATTATATTGTGTAATGAAATTACAATGCGTACAAGTTCCTGTAATAATGTGAATGGAATGTAACTAGTTTGAAGAAATGCAAAAATCTTAAGAAATCTTCAGTCGCCAACTAAATAGTGTAATATCTTGATGAAATGTGTCTAAGTCAAAGATGTACGTGTTGTAGATCGTGTGATCATGTGTACATTTTTGTGATATCTATCATGAAGTGATGTGCATTCCTTTTCATAATTATTTGTTACTTATTCCAATTCTTGGTGTTTGATTACAATTTTTCTATTAAATATGATCTTTTTGAATTAAAAGTACAATTTTTGATAAACATTTTTAATCTGAAAGTAACCTCAAACAGTCATTTAATAATTAAATACCGTGTAAGTGCAAAAAGTCAAGAATATTAGCATCCGTAAATAGCCTATCTCTCATTAGTTGCAGGCGAAAGGTATATATTTTAATCACTTTTTGTAATCATTTGGGTATGTTCTTCATCATATTAAAGATTGAAAACATTGTGACAAAGACTTCTGAAAATTTTTTACAAATGTAGGGTGGAAAATTAACTAAAGAATAGAGTTCATTTGCCTATTTTTTTTAAATGTAAACTTATCCTTTATGTCAATTGAATAAAAAAGAAATAAATCTTGAGAAATATTGCTTAATATTGTTCAGTTAATAAAGTCTATAAACGACGATGTTTGAAGAAGTATTTTCGTGATTTTTCATATTCTCTTCTTGACATGTACCCTTAAAAATAACTGAAAATGTGTAGTTGCAGTATGTAATTACCATTCCAAGTTTCAAAGGCTGTACTACATTTAAAAACAAGGAAACATATCATGAGCTTTTAACTGATTGATAAGCAAGTACTACCGGTAATTTATAATTTTGAAAAGTTTGAAAATCTTGTGACAAAGACTTTTCCGACATAGGTTCTACCTTAAATGAAAATAGTTGTATGGAAATATTTACATTTCAAGCTTCATTTTGAGACTTTTTGATTTAAATTTGTAAATGAAAGATTTATCCTTCCTGGCTGAGGATCGGATATCCTTAACCTTCATATATGTATTTGATTAATATCATAAGTTAAATGGAATATATAGAATAGATGTTTAAGATTTAACTTTACACCATATAATTTTAATACCAGACTTGTTTTTTTAATTTTTTTTTAAATTTAGAAGAGTTTAGGAGATGCAGCAGGGTAAGTCAAAGCATTATCGTATCGATCTTGAAAGTCGCTTGGTTCGATATACACGCGTATATTTTCTCATACAAAAAAAGATAGAATACAAATACAAATTAATATGCAACCTCTTCCTTTGGTCATTACAAGGACCCTTGGTCAAAAATCATGCTGACAAAACCAAAGCTGCCTAGAGTTTCCTAGTTTTTAAATGACTAGCTCATGTGACTTTTAAAAGCTCAACAAATAGAAATATCCAGGTGTGAAACACGTCAAGTAAACGTTAGTCATTTTGTTTTATGTCCATCAGTCATTTAAAATTTGGACATCGGTTTTATTTGATTACCATGTGTAATTTGTATTACCGGGGGCATACGCAATTATCCTATTTCTTATTTTTTTGTGACTCAACAAAAATACTTTTTTATATAATAATAGTATAATTTGACGAAAGTTGGAATTTTTTGTCAGAATTATTTTGCACGAAGAAACATATATATAGTTTCAACCCGGACCAAGCGATTTTAATGAAAGGTAGAATGAGAAAAAATAGCATTCACCAAATTTAACCTTATTTTGATTTTTCAAAATATTTCTTCTAAAAAATGTTGAATAATTTTTTTAATATAATATAAGTACTCTGAAGTTGACATCAAGAAGATGCTTGAGTTTCTGATTGACAATATCTATGTGGTTTTTGGAGACCAGGTATTCCAACAATCTATTGGAATTCCCATGGGTACAAATTGCGCTCCGTTATTAGCAGACTTATTTTTATATTCATATGAAGCAGAATTTATGCAAAATCTTACGCGTGAAAAGAAGAAAACACTTGCTGTGGCCTTCAACTCGACATTTAGATATATCGACGACGTATTGTCAATTAATAATGATAATTTCCATTCCTACGTCGATACGATATATATCCTGGTGAGCTTGAGATAAAAGATACCACAGAGTGCGACATTTCTGCTTCATACTTGGATATTTTACTTGAAAAAGACACTAATGGTAATCTAACAAGGACGCTCTATGATAAACGTGATGACTTTAACTTTTCTATCATCAACTTCCCTTACTTATGCAGCAATATACCTTCATCACCTGCATACGGAGTATATATATCTCAGTTGATTCGATACGCAAGAGCATGCTCTACGTATGAACAATTTCTAAAACGAGGTAAATTATTGACAAGCAAGTTGATGAAACAAGAATATCAGCAGTCTCGTTTAAAGTCATCATTTCGTAAGTTCTATGGTCGATACAATGACCTTGTCAGCAAATACAATTTATCATTGAGTCAAGTGCTGAGTGACGTTTTTCATATCAATTGTTAGTCCATTATTTATACACTGAATTGACAACGGATTTTTTCCGTTATTTCCTGATCATGACAAGGAGCACACGGCGGGTGTGACCGGTCGGCAGGGGATGCTCACTCCTCCATGGCACCTGATCCCACCTCTGATGTTTCGGGGGTCCGTGTTTGCTCTGTTTTTATTTTGTATTGTTTTATGGACCTTGAGATTGAATACTGTTCGTTATCTCCATATCCTTCCATATATAAAATTTAGTTCTCGTGTTTTAATGTATTCTTTTTGTATGTTACATTTCTGTATTAAAATATGAAGTACAATTTTTGAGAATGAATTATAAAGAGTATCTCATTCAAAATCATAAATAAAAGAAACTTATTGAGATAACTGAAAAACAAGTTTGTTATACCAACTTTTCTTTGGAAAAACATTTAGCAGGGAACAATCTGCAATACAGATCGTACCCCATATCCCATTCGCTCAGTAGAATTATATGCTTAAAATTATAACATTAATTTTGAAGATTGGGAAAAAAGCAACTGAACTATGATAAATTTGATATATAATTTCAGTTCTTTATAATAATGGAAATTTCCTTTTATGACAAATTAACTGAAAAATTCTTTGTTACAGAATAGACCATGTCCACGTGGACAAATTTGTAGGCAGGGATTCTGTGGTGGTAGGTTATCATTGCTTACTTGAATCCCCCCCTCTGTCCTACTCTCTCCCTCTCTCTCTCTCTCTCTCTCTTTTATTCGCTCTTCCTGTTCTTAATGATCTCTCTCTCTCTCTCTTTTTACAATGATGATACCTGCGAAGAGTTGAAATATCATATTATTATATTATTACGTCAAAGAGAAAAATGATGGGTGTTAGATTTATATGCAATCCATAAATACCTTTATCGCAATTTAATTATTTAAAAAGAAAAAGTAAAACAAATACCAATCTAAAAAGTCAAGTCATTTTATTACAGGTAACTTCGGAGAAGGTTAACGCTAGATGGTACATTATGAACACGACAAACACGGGTGTGCGGATAGGACGTAGTAGATCTGTTCACTCGTACACGGAATATTCGACATGTGTTAAAAAATACAGAAATAAATGAAATATTTTTTGATAATATTTATTTCACTGGTAATTTACATTACTATTTAGGTTAACGCTAGATGGAACAATATACAGGTCGACGAACACGAGTTATCGTTCATAAATGTGCAGATTATGTAGCAGATCTGTTCACTCGAACATGGAATGTTCGACATGTGTTAAAATATACAGAAATAAATGAAATGTTCTTTAATAATATTTATTTCACTGGTAACTTAAAATTGGTTATTATATATAAAACCGTGTGCGTAAAAATTGAAATTTCAGTCAATATAAACAATGTATCAACTTATATTAATCATCAAATATGGATAAATTGTTGACAATCGTTGATTAATTTATTCTCCAACCTACGTAGAATGTGCATGCCGAAATTCCTGTGAGTATATCCTGGGGAAAAAATCCAGTTGAAATCTCAGAGCAGTATACGCTTCTTATCAACCTACTTTTGCCTGTAACCAGATTAACATATGAATATAACTCTGATCCAAGATATTTTCTTCCACATACCTGTAGTTTTTACCAGCTTAGAAAAACTGTACGATATCCGCCATTTCTCTAAATACTCTGGTTAGAAACAATATTTATTTAATAAGTAAAATAACCTTGATCTCAGGTGTTTTATCTCATCTACCTGTAGTTTGTACCGGGTGATAAAATTTTTGTATGAAGATATGTCTCTGAACTAAAAGCTATCTCCTACCTCCTGAACTTTGTACCTGATAACCGTACTTTGTACCAGATAAGATCCCTGCAAATTATATACTATAATCCTACCTGCCATTGAAAAATAAATGGTTAATTTGGTATTGAAAATATAACCCTGCTCTCGGAGTGTTTCTCCAACCTACCTGCAGCTTGTATGGGCTGATAGTCTGTGAGAAAAATCGGTAATAGCCCACCTTCTATGGATAGTCATAAGATAAATTTAACATGAAAATATGTCCCTGATCTCAGAGCTTTCTCCAACCTACCTGTTCTTTGAACCAGTTAAGATCCCTGCAGATTATCACCATAATCCTACCTGCCATTAATAGATATATGATTTATTTGGTATTAAAAATATAACCCTGCTCTCAGAGGGTTTCCCCAACCTACCTGTGGATCGTATCAGCTTATAGACTAGGAAAGAAATCGGTAATACCTCACTCTGTTGATAGACACAGATTAAATTTAACATGAAGATATGCACCTGATCTCAGAGCTTTCCCTAAATTACCTATACTTTGTACCAGATAAGATACTTGCAAAATATGCGCCATTATCCTGCTTACCATTGATAGATACAGGATTTATTTTGTATTGAAAATACAATCCTGATATCGTAGTGTTTCCCCAAACTACATGTAGCTTGTATCAGCTAATAGTTCAGGACAAAACTCCGTAATACCCTACCTGCTATGGAGATTCACGAGATAAATTTGACATTAAGATATGTTCCTTATCTCAGAGCCTTCTCTAATATACCTGTACTTTGTACCAGATAAGATTTCTGCAAAATATTTGCCATAATTCTACTTTTGGTCAACATGAGGCTCAAAGTTACTTTAGAATAAACCAGCTTTATAAACACTAACCTGGTTCATTATCTGGAAAATGTAGGTCGGATCCAGCATCCAAAGAAAGCTTTGTGGTATGCATACAAAGATGCATCATTCATTTAAGTCTTGTCAACATAAGACTTTTGCGAGAAGCGCTAACCTTTACAATCGACGACTTACTTTCACACCAGGAAATTATATGGTGGCTCTTTTGTGAAAAAAATATTTATCTAAACATTTAAAACAACGATAATAGCGGGCTATTTCAAAGTCCATATTACCTTTATGAGAAAAGCATCCTACCCAAACACTTTAACTGCTGCCGAATACTCCTTCCGAAATGTTTTCTATTCTTTAATTTAATTTCTTCAGTTATTGAAAATAGAAAGATATACTAATTCCTCATGAATAAGATATGTGACGACGCACTTTGAAGAAATTACGCACTTTGAAATTTTTTTCAAAGTGCGTTAAATTTGGGACGTAGTTAACGCACTTTGAAAAAAATTGTTTTTTTCAAAGTGCGTTAATATCGACCATATTAACTCACTTTGAAAAAAAAATGTGACGAATTTGGTCAATATTCTAGCAAATGCGTATATTATGTCTATCTTTGTAAAAAAAAAAAGCTTGGGGGCTGAACCCCCTGACCTCCGCCACCCCATCCCACCCAAATTTTGAAGAAATATTTAGGTATGGTGATCATGGCATTGAACATTAATGGACTTTCAATTTTAGAAGAACTGAAATTCAATGCACTATGGACTTCCTTATACTTTTTACTGCTTAAAGAATTTTCAAGTTTTTTTTTTTTAATTTTACCATTTAAGCTATATGAACAAGAAATGCGACAAAAAAAGGGTCTTAGTTTGTATGCACATACAAAAATAAATTTCCCGCGTAAAATGATGGATCTTTTTTTAGATCATCATATTACGCGGTTTTGATACGGATAGTTTTGATAGTTTGGTAGCTTTGATAGTTTTATTACGGATGGTTTTGATAGGAATGAAAAAAATATTCCTGATTAGTATTAAGAAGTATGAAAAAAAAATTATTTATGCATCTTATACAATTTTTTTGTATTGTATTTGATTTTGTAAAGCTACTTTGGCCAAAATATAGTTAGATGGCTATTCTTGATAAGATCAGTGACATGGTCCCTGAGTCTCTTTTCTTTAATATAACAAGGTGCTTTTTTCAAGAAATATCTCAATTTTTTTTTCTATTTATATATTCTTATTCTTGAAAGAAAATATATCAATGTCATACCATTTATGTGACTACATATATTTGGGTAGGAAAGATAAAGAGTTGGGATCTTCCACCTGTCTTTGCCTCGATCTCGATGAAGAAAGATTAATTTACCGGTTTTTCAAAAAGAATATATATATATATATATATATATATATATATATATATATATATATATATATATATATATATATATATATATATATATATATATATATATATATATAAAACAAAATAATATAGTCCATTACTAGAACTTCCAATTTTTTTTTTATATATAACTGAAAGTGCGTTAAGTGTCTCCGTGGTTAAAAAAAATGATGTACACTCTTAACGCACTTTGAAATTTTTTTTTCAAAGTGCGTTGGTTTCGTCCAAAATTTAACGCAGTTTGATTTTTTTTTTCAAAGTGCGTTGATGTTGTCCCAATTTTAACGCACTTTGAAAATGTTTTTTAAAGTGCGTATTTTTTTCAAAGTTCGCTGCCACAAAGGTATATAAATTAATTTTATTTTACTCCAATTATATTTTGTGCTCAAAGCCCCTCATTCCATAGCTAAAACCTCTATAAATGTTTTCATATCATAAATCAATTCCATACCTCAGACCATAACGCAGGTTTAAAAGCCGTCAACGGTAAAAGTCAGTGTCTTCGCAAAAGTCTACTAGGCTTATTCTGACTTAGGAATGAATCAGTTTCAAAAATATTATCCTTTCCCTTCATTTAAAAAAATGCAGGTCGGATCCAGCATCTGAAGCAAGCTTGGTGGTGTGCATCCTTAGATGTATCATCCATGCAAATTGGTCAAGACTAATGTAGTTCATTGGACATAAGACTTCCTCAAAAAAATTCAACCTGTTCCCAAAACCTTTATCTGCTCTAAAACATAAAGGTCAAAGTTATAATTTCTTTACTGACTTGTACAGTGAAAAACATTACGTCATTTCTACTTCCAATTAAAACTCTATTAATCATACTAATCTCAAACTAACCCTACCCTGAGGGTCAGGGTTTGAAAAAAGTTGAATATTCACTATGTCAGGTAACGTTCAACCCTTCTGATCCTGTGATTCTTGAGATTTTTAATGACCCCTCCCAATTTTAACTAATTCTTAATTATCTACCCTTGGAAAAGGGGATTTTGATTCTCCCAAGAATACTGTGTGCCAAGTTTATTGAAATTGGCTCAATGGATCTTGAGAAGTAGATGAAAATGTGAAGTTTACGAAAACGCCGCCGCCAAAGATAACAGACAAGAGGATATTTCAAGCAGAGAGGCTCAACTAAGCCTTTGGGTAAGGTGAGCTCATCACTTAATTGATGTTTTTTTGTATGATAAGTTTTGAAATGCATTTTTGCGAAAAAAAAAAAATGCGAATTCAGGCTATAAATAAGAGTTAATTATAAATCAAAATAAAGAAGGTAGAGTTGGCTGGTTTGAAAATATCAAAAACATTTGAATTATTGTGGGCTATCTAAACTTTGGCTTAAACAAAGCTCTCTTAGTTTAAAAGGAGTCAAGTCTCAAGTCAAGCTAACATTAATTGATCAGTTCAAACAAAGTGAACAATTTTCTTTAGTCTACCTTAAATTTATTAAAATATTAATATTTTCGAATCATCAGTGTCTATTATACCTTCGCTTGAAAATCAGGGGGTATATAGTGATGTGGGGGTCCTCCTTCCATCTAGCTGTCCGTTTGTCCGTCCGACCGTCCGTACGTTACGATTTGGAGTACCCATCACTTATCCGCAACTCCTCTTATACCACTGAATGAAATTTAATAAGACTTTTACAGAATCCTTGTTACAAAGTGTCATTGTGCACCTTCTATTTTACTTTTTGATCAGACACATATAGCAGAACATGTACGACTATTCTTTCTATTATATTGAGGGGTACCCTCATCTTGTCCACAATTCCTCCTATAGCTCTGAATAAAATTTGATGACAAATAGTTTTGTCTGAGTGATTTGATTGATTCGTTCTCTTGAAAAGTTTCTTTCAATGCAAGTGTAAACAAATGTATATAAAATAGCATTGAAGTTAATTTTAGTAGATAATTACTCAATTTTACGTGTTGAATAGGGCATGCATTATAAACGATTCGTTAAACAAATGATGTATTTTTACTGCGACACAATAAGCAAGAATTGTTTCCACAGGAGATGTATTCTGTGCTGTGGGCTATGTTTGTGGTCATTTAAGTTATTTAAAACTGGAGTGAAGTGATATTAAAGTAAGATCAATTAAACTTAAGCATGATTGAAATGTTCCCACGAGATGTATCTGAGGAAAGACATGTAAGCAGATCTCTCAGAGCATTCAAGATTTTCACTAGAAGAGGCAAGGCCACTTAGGAGATGATCAATCGTTTTGTTCGCACTTGACATTTATTGGTGTAAAAATTTGAATAAGGTCAAGTACGATGGTGTGCTATGAAGTGCCATGAAGGATTGATCATTTCCTGGAGACCAGTCACACCCGACGTGTGCTCCTTGCCATGATCGGATTATAACGGAAAAATTCGTCGACAATTCAGTGTGCAATAATGGCCTAACATTATTTTTTTTTACGAAAAACGCCAGTCAGCTTTTGACTCAATGATAAATTGATTTGCTGACGAGGTCATTGTATCGATTATAGAACTTACGAAATGATGACTTTAAATCAGACTGTTGATTTTCTTGTTTCATTAACTTGTTTGTCAATAATTTACCTCGTTTTAGAAATTGTACATAAGTAGAGCATTCTCTTGCGTATCGAATCAACTGAGATATATAAACCCCGTGTGTAGGTGAAGTCATTTTGCTGCAAAAGTGAGGGAAGTTGTCGATTAAAAAGTTAAATTTATCATAAAGCATGGTTGTTAGATAACCATTAATCAAAGGTTTTTTCACGTAAAATATCCAAATATGAAATATGAAATAAGTATGTCGGACTCTGTTGTATTTTTTTTTATTTTAAGCAAACTGGGATATATTGTATCGATATAAGAATGGAAATGAGCATTGTTAATTGACAATACGTCGTCAATATATCTAAATGTCGAGTTGAATTCCAAAGAAAGTGTTTTCTTCTTTTTACGTATAAGATTTTAACAAATTTTTAAGTACCTATGGAAATATCAATAGATTTTTAGAAGACCTAGTCTCCAAAAATCACATAAATATTGTCTATCTGAAAATCAAGCATCTTCTTAATGTCATCTTCAGATAACTTGTGTCTAACCAGAATGTTTATAACAAAATAGTCTTTCAAATGACAAATGACAAGGTAAGTTAATTTGCGAGTTCCATTTTTATTGAAAAAGCAACTGTCAATGATATGAAAAAGCCAGGACTTTAAATTGTGGGGAATGGTTGCGTATTAAGTTGAAAAGTAATAAGTTTTTAAGCTGTTGATTTGAATATAAGAAATTAAGTTGATTTTTGAGATTTTATGAGGACATGATCTACAACGCTTTATGCCGGCATATTTCAATATGAAGCTCGTTTTTGATATTCAAATTATTTTTCAGATGATTTGCCATATATTTTTGTTATTTAATTATCGGTTTTGAAAGATAAAGTTTGCACTATTTTTGACTTCAAATAATGTAAATATTTTTACTCATCCCACAATAGTTCATGAGAATATGAACTTTTTCTAATTTACAAAGAATCTGAAGGAAAAAAATTCGGTAATGTATATGTATTAATTGATTTCAAACAAATAATAGCCAATGAAATCAATATATTAGAAAATCCGTTCTAATGTAAGAATGAGGATATATTAATTTTTTGGTTTTATTTTCTTTCCGTGTCTTTTTTTTTTCAACCACTACTAAACTGAAAATTATTCTCAACCTGACTGACCAAAAAGTGCGTAATTACATTATTCGTTCTTGCCTTTTGCTTTATCTCGACGCAAAATGTTATTATCCAAAAATCGAGTTATTACATTTTGCGTTGTTACATTTTGCGTTGATCTCGACGCAAAATGTAACAACGTAAAATATAATAATGCTAAAAGTCTGTTGTTACATTTTGCGTAATTATATTCTGCATTGATATCGACACAAATTGTAATTACGCAAAATGCAATTATCCCCGTTTATTATATTTTGCGTTGTTATAACATTTCCCGAGTCAACTGAACTAAAGGTTTGCTAATGAAGTCATTTATTTCATGTGTTGCATATTACTTATCTGAGTAAAATATTTAAAGGCATTGTTTTACCTATTTTATGAATGAGAGCTCATGTTTATTGTTGCTCTTAAAAAAATACAATTTTTTTCGAATAAAACTTTGCAATCGACGCATGCACAAACAATAGCACCACAAATTAAGATGAAATACTTGACTTTACATGTTTTGTTCATGTCTCAATTTATCAAATCATTGATTGGAACAATTCTTCTATTGTCCTGTTACATAATAAACTGGCATACATAAATATATAAGAAGTTAAACTTGTCCGTAAGTATAGTTGTTTGGATCCACAGTAAGGTAAATACGCTTTATTGTTTAAAAGTTGTTTGGAAAATTTTAAACCTTCAAATATATTTTCAGTAAACTTGGATATAAGAAACACTTTTTTACTGAAAATAGTTAGATAATTATTTTTTTTTTTTTTTTTTTTGAAAAAAAAAATCAAAACAGTGATATCCATCCATAAAGAAAAGTGCACGTTTTGTTTTAAATATACTTAACGCAATATTTTATTTCTTCCATTGAATACAATTGTAATATGATTCATACTTTTAAAGTGTATAATACCTTCACAAGATATCACAGGATTCTTATAGTTTCCTTATATGCTAATAAAGATTGAAATCTAAGGCAGCAATAAATAGAACCTAGAAGTATTTTTTCCTGTTGTGGTGCATTTCTACTTTTAATACTTCGATTCTTAGGGCTCGGAGAACATTGAATCTTGTAAAGACGCATGAAATGAAAATTGTTGCACAATTAAAATAAAATATAGTAAAATAAAACTCAAACGTACCCGGGTATGCTACTTTAATATTGCAAAACTCTTACACTGATCAAAATCGCATAACATGTACTTTATCATTTTATTCCATTTACCTTTAAACTGATAAATACTGTAAATAATTATAAATTTTATACTCTGTAACTATTTACAAAATTTCCTTATCATTCAATTTACTTTTCCCTCTTTGCAAGTACCAGGATGTTCGTTTTGTACTTGAGTATCGTGGTAGTGCTGGGTTCCATTGTTAGTGCTCAGGACGATTACGCGCCTCAGTACTGTTACAGGGTAAGAACACTTTTTTCTGAGTCTTTAATATGGTTCCTTTACTAACAGAACAGTTTTATGCGTAGCCTACACAATATTAAAATGTCAAACATTTAATTAATTAAGTACATATTTAGAAAAAAGTCTTAAATGAAAATATCGAATTAACATTTTACTCACAAACTACATTAGATAAATCAAAACCATTGTTTGTATATAGCAGTGTCTGAAAAAGAAACAGCAAACTACCGTTGGAATTTATTATTCTATTCAGATATCTCTATTAAAAAGTCCAAAAATACAGAACAAGAAAAAATATGATGAAGTCTATGGGTTACATATACTTAATTTTACAATGCAACACATTAAAAAAAGTATGTTATAAAACAACCAAGACTTCCCTTACTTATGCAGCAACATACCTTCACCATCTGCATACTCAGTTTATATATCTCAGTTGATTAGATACGCATAAGTATGCTCCACTTATGAACAAGTTGATGAAACAAGAATTTCAGTTGTCTCGTTTAAAGTCATCATTTCGTAAGTTCTATGGTCGATGCAATGACCTTGTCAGCAAATGCAATTTATCATTGAATCAAATGCTAACTGATGTTTTTTATACTAATTGTCAGTCCATTATTTATACACTGAAATGATGACGGATTTTTCCGTTATTTCCCGATCATGACAAGGAGCACACGGCGGGTGTGACCGGTCGGCAGGGGATGCTTACTCCTCCATGGCACCTGATCCAACCTCCGATGTTTGGAGTTCATTGTTTGCTCTGCTCCTATTTTGTATTTTTTAATGGAATTTTGATCTTGAAAACTGTTCGTTATCTCCATATAGATATAGAAATCATTTCCATTTCTGAATTTAGTATTTCGAATAAAGTTCTCATCATTGAAATTCATGAAAATATTATTAACAAAACTTTTCTGGTGATTATTTTCTCGGGAAAGAAAATCTATTATTGAAAAAATATTATTTGTTGGGTTCGAACACTACCTATAAATATTCTGAAAGTTAGTTTCCTTGAGTAGTTTTCAGGCTTACACGTTTTTTGAATACGGTTTAAATAAAAAAAAAACGAGATAAATTATAACACATAGAATAGAAACTGATATGTATTTTACAATACAAAATGATTTATTATCATTCTTCCCGGCAGCTTCAACGAAAACTTCAACGAAAAAACAAAAAATTAGATAATCAACTGTCTTTGTAAAAGAGGATTTTTTTGTGGTGTTCCCTGCGACTACTCGGACAAAATTGATTATAATTTATGCAGTAAAATTAATCATTATTCCGATAAAATTGAATTTTAGTTAAAAAAAAATGAATTTTATTCCACACAAGCACTTGACGTTTCTTATTTTTCTTATATTTAAAAACAACCATACCAAATTATATGTATTTTTAAGTGTATGGTTAATTTTTGTATAGAAGAAAAATAAGTAACGTCCGGTGACTGTGCAGAGTAATATTCGGTTTTTTAAGTAAAATTCAATTGTATTGGAATAATACTTAATTCCGATACAATTGAATATCGAATCATTGTAGGATACGGATTGTGGACCTTATCAACGCTGTCGACAGGGATACTGTCAACAAGGTAGGGTAAAAACTGAGAGAGAGAGAGAGAGAGAGAGAGAGAGATATGAAATTTCAGAGTAAAAACCTCAATAGAAAGTGAATATAGAAACATGTTCAAAATTATAGATTGACACTGTGTCAATTAGTTTACATTGTGAGATGAGCTTAGTAAACATTTCGAATACGACTGATAGAAGACCAATTTCATTTAAGTAAAAAATTAAATCAAGAAATTTAAAAATAGAATGATTATGCTATTACTTTAAAAATAAATTTGGCGTATTTAAGCTAACAGGAGATAGGGTATTGATATACGAGGTTCAAGTAAAATCTATACCGATCTTTAACTTGAATAACATCACGTTTCTTTAGTTGAATTAACTTTAAATTTATCTGTTAGACCTATTTAGATTAGGAGTCGGTAAATAAATCGGTTATTGTTTAAAATTTTTAATATCTTTGACATACAATTGATTTGAATTGTGTGATTTACAGAAAATTCCTATTTCTATATTTATTAAAAAAACACATATAGATACATATTTTCTCAATGTTTGTTATCTGAACTTATTAAAAAATACGGCATATATGGCTTTAAGTAATCTATAGTGGATTGCTCCTTTATGCTTTGTCGAATTTTGACATTTGAAAATTAGTAAGCATTAAAATTAAAACGGAATGCTGTTCAATTGACATTGACAGTTTTTATCACTAAATGTTTATTTGATAGAAATTTAGAAAGTTCTTTTCAGAGAAAAAAAAACTAATTTTCCGTATTTGTGTCGTAGGTTCGGGATCAAGCTGTGCGGTAAGTTTTGAGATGATATTTTTAAAAATATTTAAAAATGTAGGTGCGTAGGTGCTATTGTACATCAGCTGCATGGAAGGCATATACGATGGGTTATCAAAAAGTTCGTGGACTGAGGCTATCAAATTATGTAGTTTGTGCTTTCAAAATTTATATGGAACATAAAACAACAAAAAATAAAGAAATGTTGAAAATTTTAGCCTAATACGTCCCTTATTTGCCAAATTATTCTTCAATAAAAACGACAATATATGATGACCCGGCGCTGTGATTCCCTTGAGCTGAGTAAGGACTTTAACCCGCCTTGTTTATATGACTTTACAATGTCATGAACAGCGTCTTTCCATTCAATGAATATAATATTCTAAATGGATTTATACATTGGGAGATATCCTCGCTTGATTGTGCTAGCATATTTTGCTTTTGGGAGTTCAATATGTACAACACATGACCAACGTCATTTTTTGACGTGATTGATTTTTCACACCTTGAATATCCCTTTTCTCTCTGAATCTATTTTTTGACATTAAAAGACAAGTACTCTGGATGCATATTATTTCTCTGTAGCCAGTTTAAGCATTTCTTAGGTCTATACCAGTTATTTCAGGGGCAAAACTTTATAGAATGTTAGAAAAGGAAATCCCTCCCCCTTTTGACGTCATTTTCAAGGCCTTATTTGGTTGGACACATTATGTAAAATTTACGATAGAATTTCATAAAACTTCCAGAATGAAGTAAAACTTTCATATTTTATGGAACAATTGTTTCCCAAACAAATACCTGAATTAACGGGATTTTTGGATGTCAAATGTTAATACCAAAAGAGTTTTTTCTTAGTTACACATAGGTCGCAAAAACGCCTTCGAGGTTGCACCGCCTGGACATACCATTGCTTACAAATCATTATTAATTTATTAAAATATAAAATTTATGATTTATGGTTTATTCTTTAGATAGAAAAGATGATGCTAACTAGATATTTTAAAATGCATTGATGTGCCTAAAGCGGTTTTAATTTTATGGCCTAGTCCACGAATTTTTATAACCCCTCGTATGTAGGGGTTAATGGCACAATGTTACATAATATTGAATAAGAGACATTGACGATAGAAAAGTTTAAATCATTGCCTTTTATGAAGTTTTGTTGTCATTTTGCTATAATATCTGTAATCAGTAAAACAGTCGAAAATGAAATAGAAATGTCGGCTTCTGAGTTTTGTCTTTTTATTTCGAATATAAAGAGATGTATTGAATAAAAATGGTAAGGGAACAATAGTTTATTACTCAATACCGATGTTATTACTGAAAGAGGAATGGAAGGCCGTGGCGAGAGACATCTTTACCTTCCCCCTCTTTCTTTCTCAGAGTAGGATTTACCCCCTTTTTATTGAGTCAATATAAACCACAGGCCCAATAGAAGTTTCTGACTACATTCTACTTGATCTGGTTTAAAATAAGACCATCTTATAACGTGGCATAATAAGTACCAAGAAGTATTCCAACAGATTGTTTGAATACCTGGTCTCCCAGAACTACTCAGTTGCAAAGATTGGTTGATTGATTGATTGTATGTTGTTTAACGTCCCTTTCGAGAATTTTTCACTCATATGGAGACGCCACCATACGCCGGTAAAGAGCTACCATTTTTTCCTATATTCGGCACTCAGGACCATTGACCAGTGAGGGGTCTTTTTGTGCCATTACCTACTGCGACACGGGACCTCGGTTTATACGGTCTCATCCGAAGGACCGGTATGCCCAATCCACTTCACTTTTTATGAACTATTTGCTGAATGATTGGGTCTTGATTTGTTGTTTTCCACAGGTTTTGTTGTTTATCTTTACTGGCCACCTGATGTTTAGTATATGGTACAGACATCTGTGAAGTTTGTAGTTTGTTGGAGGTGGCGTTGGTGACTCTCCATGTTGAGACTGAACATAAGTGTTATAGATACGAAGTTACATGCATGTGGGCAGTGCTATTGACTCCACATAGGCTTGAGGGTGATGAGGAAGCTCAAGCATCTAAATACATACATGTAATTTCAATTTCTGAGTAATTGGAATGTTTTAATACTGTAGATCACTTAATTTTCGCGACACCTTATTTTCGCGAGATAGTCATGGGCTCTTTATAAGCGAGACAAAATTTTCACGAATTGTGATTATTGGTGTATATAATCTTTTCGCATACTAATATACGCGAGAACTTTATTTTCGCGAGCAAATTGTCTCGCGTAATTACGCGAAAATAAAGTTCTCGAGAATAAAAAGTGATTTACAGTACTAATTGCAAATGGATGATGACAAGGTTTTAACTTGAAGCAGAGGTCTAAGATTTCAAAAATGGTATCTTAAATTTATCCTGGGAAGTAGTTGTATAAAGTGTTAAGGAGTCGTATGTTTTGATGCTGTTTATCTGAGTAAAATTTTGATATGTCAAAAAAAAAAACCCTGGATTTTCTAAGTATCCGTATCTGAAGACACCTCTTCTCGAATATGATGTTGAACATTTTCACTCTATGTTTTTCTCCACTGCCGTTAATATTTTTATGAGGCAAAAAAAGACTTTGTAGAAAATTTTGTGAACCTGCTATGTATCTACATATAAAAATTGTTAATTTAGAACAATCGTCCGTGGAGAGGTCATTTTGAGTATAAATTAGATTTTACCTGCCGAATTAATCCTTACTTCCCATAGAATTTGATGTTAATACCGGGTAGTGAGCCTTACCAAAAAAAAAAAGCTAGAATGTTGTTACCTGCAGTTAACCTAGATTAGGTAAATTATGATTCTGAAATAAGTTATCTGTCTACAAATGGTTAGAGTAAAGTCCTTTTAAACCATTTTTAGAAAAATACTGCTACAAAAGGAAAGCATAAGATTGCTTAATTATAATTATTATGATGATTAATTATGATTCTTATTATATTGTTTGTTTGTTTATATTTGAGTTGTATTTTGAAATAATACTGTTGTTTCGTTATCAAGACCGTTTATTGCCCAAGAGGATTCACTTGTATAAATGGACAATGTGTAAGACGTAAGTAATCATTTTATATTTATTTAGTTAATTGCGATTCTCTCACAGCATCCTTACTCCTACATAACTTTCCCGAAAAATGTAAACTAAATCTGTATCGTTTTATTGCATATTATATTCTAGAATTTTTAATATAAATAGTTTTTAAATTCATTTTTGGCTGAAAGAATAAGTTTCTAAAGATTTATCATTTTATTGAGTAAGGTTTGAACTATCGGTCAGGTAGTTTTGTAAACTGCAACATTGACATTCAAAAATGATGCTCATAATGTTTTTATTGAATAATATACTGAAAGGGAAAGTTTGCTAAAAATAGTGATGAAAGCAGATTTGATAACACATTTTATAGTGTCCCCTGATACACACGAGGCATGAATTTCGTTTTTGCATAATTGCAGTCAGTGTGAACTTCGTACAATTATGATACGACTGACGGATATTTTATTGGGTCTAGTACTTGGATTTTCCAAGTAAAGAAAAAGACAGCAACATGTTTGATTTGCAATTTTTTTCCCCCAAAGAACATTTGATCAGTTGTCAGAGAGTACCTTGAGAGGTTTCCAACTAACCGTGACAGTGACGTTGGTGATAAACAACGTAACTTTAAGATAGGACATTTATTTTGCCACCTGCATAATCGTCAAGGCATTGTCACTGAAACAGATATTAATACAGTAGGCAACTATCATAATCATTACGTTCCTTCCAAACGTGATGCTATTTTGTTCGGTGTCTCGGGAACTTTAAGTTAATAATACTCTTCTCTAACTCGTGCACGTATGCCTAAGTTTTTCGTATGTTTACTCTGGAAAAATGTAGCTTTTAGAAAAATGAAGACATTCTTGCAAATATTCACATTTTCAAAATCAACTCACTTACATAATATCTATCTTTTTTCTTCAATCGCTTTTTTCCCCGTTCAGTATATTTATGAAGATAATGACTTACATATCAATAATGCAATATTTAATATCAATATTACTGAATATGAGTATTCATTCAAATATAAATACAAATGTATGTGCAATAAAAATGTTTTCTTTGTTTGTAAGTATGGACATCAATGTCTAAAATATTGAGAGAAAAAAAAGCAGGTTGGCCATTTTTTTCTGTAATAACACCATTATTTCCTAATCTGGCATCCAAAGAAAGTACTTTATTATTCAAATAAAGATAAGATTCTAGATCACCTCAGAAAATTATTTGGTTGCCCTCTCACGAACGACTTGCTAAAAAATACCTATCTCAAAACTTTTGTAACTTCCAGGAAGCAATTAGTTTTGGACAATTAATAAAAAGCATTGAAATTTAAAAAAAGGAGGAAATTTCACCTACCTACCGACACATTCTTTTCACCCTGAGTCTGAAGAAGACAAACAGACAGATTTTTAAAGTTGGCCCCAGTATGATTTTGTATTCCTTAGAAGCCGAGTTAATGTAGCATTCTGTTTTTTTTACAAATAAGCAAAAATAGTCCTGTGATGCTGAAAGTATTGAGTAAACTCAGCATATAATTAATATTTTATATTAGTAATTCAATTCTTATAAGAACAAAACTGTATGATTCTAACTGTGCTAGTGATGCAGAAAGTGAAGATTTTTTAAATAAATAATGGCATCCTTTTTCAAAACAGATTCAAGTTCAGACTACTGTGATCCCGTGGTGAGTAAAACATACTTTTTGAGTTTCTTTCCTTTTAAAATAAGTTTCATTCGCATTATATTTCTTTCTTTCTTTTCTGTTGAAATATCATCATAAAAGCATTTATGCATTACATATAAGATTAAAAATGGAGAAGTTTCCAATTTTAGAAACAGCAGGTTTATAAATTTTTTTAAATTGTCATTCATGTTATATTTTTTACAATAAAGAAAAATAATAATTTTATTATTATTATTTTTTAAAAAAAAGAGATATATTGAGATAACGATCAGTATTCAAGTTCAAACACAATACAAATACGAATTGGAGCAGAGCAAACACTTCCAAACATCCGAGGTGGGACCAGGTGCCATAGAGGAGTAACACTCCAGCCTACCACTCACACCCGCCGTAAATTAATAATGTCCTGTATATCTCTAATCACTTTTATTATGAAGTCAACACATATTTAATGAATACTGTGTTTTAATTGTACATTTGAAAATTTGGTTCAAAAAAGTTGAAGATAACGATCAGTGATCAAATTTTAAAAAAATCTACAGCCAATAAATATATGTGTGAAAAAGGCAAAAATAAAAAAAACCCCGGAAATTCCAAAAGTGGAATCAGTAATCATCCCTTGTAGGACCATTCACATGAAGAATGCTTTTAACCTTCAACAGACGCTATTTAATAAATATTTTGATTTAAAGAACGTGTGCACTAAAAAAGAAAACAAAAAGTTTGGATTAGAAGTTAATAAAGGTCGTAGGCTTTCTAATACGATTAAAATCAGCTCAGAAAGTATAAATAAAGATACAAAATAAGCCTAAATTGATATTTTGGAAAGATTTGCAACATACGATTGTTAAATTTTATACAACTTTTTAAAATTTCCCTTTTATATGATATAGTACAGGCCATGTCCTCGTGGGAAATACTGCATCAACAGGAGATGTGTTGGCGGTAAGTTTATATTCACCCATTTCATATATACTGATTTACTATATGATTACTTTTATACTTATTTGGGTCAATTTTCTATTTGATTTACATTACATTTATATTGATTTACCATATAAAACCTGTGCTTTTTAAAAACAACTCCACTTGTGTATGTAAATATCATTATCATTACAATTAAGGTTGGTTACTGATTATCTTCCTTAATATATCAGGTTGACTAGTCTCATGGATAGGAAAGAGGAGCGAACCGTTTATGATTGATCGACCTAATATATTTATTAGTCAGTAACAAACCTATCACGTGATTTACTTAATCGATCCCTGCCGTGTATGAGAGATATACACAATAGAGGCCTCAGAAGAAATGAGAAACCAAAAAAGAAAAGCATTAACTGTTGAAACTCGGGAGGGGTAGAATCTTAAATTTTGCAAACTTTTAATGCAGTAATATGGCACACTTTCAACCCTATGGCAACAAAAAGTGGGAGATAGCATCTCAATGAAAAAGAGAAATAGATACCTCTGATCTAAGAATGTTTAAAAAGGTCTCCTTCTTAAGGACAGATGATACAAACAAAAAATGGATGCCTGGGTCAGTATATATTTTTTTGGCATAATTTCATTGCAAATAATGCAAATAACAAATTTCTAGAATATAAAGAAATTGTAAACCTTCTGTGATGTTCAAAAGTCTGCCCTTCTGAATCCATCCTTATTAATCTATACAAATATTTTTCACTTGAAATCCCATTTTAGTGAAATTTTGAATAAAAAATTAAAAACTACGCGGTGAAACTTATTCATTTTACTCATTTAAATATGATCCTTGTTGTTATTTTCAAAATGTTTGACATAAGTTTGTTTGTATCATTTGACCTTAAACAGCAAATCCATGATAAGTCATTTTTTATGGAAACATTAATAGCTAGTGTTGATTCAAGTTTCTTCAAATCATAAAACCTCAGGTAGAGTGTGGCCACAATGGGGGATCGAAGTTTTATATGTATATAAAGATGGGAAATGTTTTTTTAAAAAAATTGATGGTATAAAATGAAGTGCGGCTAGTCAATATGAATTTATTAGGTTTTTCACATGGGACTTATTTTATTAACCTCATTTTTATTTTTTTTAAATTTGTTATTGAGCTTTTATCTCCCTTTCCATGGATATTGTGTCAAATTTTCTAGATACTATTATGAAACAAAAAATAAATAAGAAAATCTAAGTCTTGATTCCTGCCTTACATTTTTGGTATTATAATCTCATGCTGTTTGTGTTGATGAAAACAAAGTTGGAAGTTTTTTGAATGAAATTTAAAATAAGGATCATGGGACCTTAATGGGAAATTTGCACAATTTGATTGGATATAATTTTTATTTATGCCAACCAAGTATTAATGAATTATATCCAGCCAGAGTCCGAGCTTGTTTTGCGAAAATTAGACACAATACCCATATTGTGTGAAAAGGTCATTTATTCACAAAAGTACATATCTCATAATATTGAATTTTTAAATTCACTTAATTCGAACAAACATCTTCAGATTCTATCATGCATTAATGCTTCTGAAGATGAATCTATACAGGAAATTATTTAATTCTCTCAGAACTGTGTCTTCATCTATATTTATACTTTATGTTTCTTTATGTAAGGAAATATTAATTCTGGTATATTAATCACACGAAGCCATATATATAATTGTTCAGTATGCTGATATTTTAATTAATGTTTTTGTTTCAACCAATTTTATTAAAATACGTTCAGGTTCTCATCAATGTGATCGAGTAATGAGTATAAAATTATATATAATTCTTAGAACTTTGTATTACATATAATGCTTAGAACTTTGTATTACATTTAATGCTTAGAATTTTTAATTACATATAATGCTTAGAACTTTATATTAGAAATAATACTTAGAGCTTTGTATTACATATAATGCTTAGAACTTTGTATAACATATAATGCTTAGAACTTTGTATTACATTTAATGCTTAGAATTTTTAATTACATACCGGTATAATGCTTAGAACTTTGTATAACATATCATGCTTAGAACTTTGTATTACATATAATGCCTAGAACTTTGTATTGCATATAATGCTTAGAACTTTGTATTACATTTAATGCTTAGAATATTTAATTACATATAATGCTTAGAACTTTGTATTAGAAATAATGCTTAGAACTTTATATTACATATAATGCTAAGAACTTTACATTGCATATAATGCTTAGAACTTTTTATAACATATAATGCTTAGAACTTTGTATTACATTTGATATAATACTTAGAACTTTATATGACTGTCAAATATTGTAGGTAATAATTTTGTAAAAATCGTTGGCTGAATTATTGTTATGCACATTGTTCCCTATATATACTTCTTCAAACACTTTTCAAGTATTGCAAACATGAAACCTTAGATTCAAACATTTACATGTATAGAAAATTAAGCAAACAGTTCCTTTTTTATTCAATGCTCTCTTCTCTCCTCTGCAGTGATATATTAAGGTTGTAAACATTCTAATATTATGAAAAGCATTTAAATATAGTATTTGTTTGGAAGGAAATATCAAAGAACACAATAATTTCATATTGAAATATCCATTTTTCTATATTCCAGTATAGGCCATGTAAACATGGACAGGTCTGTAAGAACGGCTACTGTGTTGATGGTAGGTGATTTTATTTTCCTTCTTAATTGACGTGTTAATGTGAAATGCACAGCTCTATGTTACAAAGTAGGAAGAAACAGGATGGGTGTACCGAACCAGTCTGAAAAAACACTTATCGTTTTCATCTTAAACATTCCAAAAAAAAAAATCAAACATGTTTGAATTGTTTAGGAATGTAAAACGTCTGAAGAAGTAATGAAAGCGCTTACGTTTTACTAAACATTGTCGCTTTTTTTCATTTTGATATGGATCTTTACCTTATCTTAAATTTAAGTAATTTCTGTAATTACAATGTCAACTTTTTCAATTGATATCTGGCATGTTTTACTTTTATTATTTATAGATAGCCATAGGAGATGCAGCACAGTAAGTAAAAGCAAAAATTAAACCACGTATCTTTAAATATATCTTTAAATTAAGGCAAATTGAAAAAAAAAAACATCATTTTAATTGTATTTTGATTTTTCAAAATATATTTTCTGAAACCTTTATATCGTAAATATTTTTTTTTATTTCAAACAATTGCGTTTATTCAGTCTAAAATTTAGTTTTTTATGCTTTGATATATCTTTATGTGTTGAAGTCTGCTTGAAAATATAAAGTACGAATCAAGAAATTTAGAGTGAGTTATGACAACATGTCCTGACTGAATGACAGTAACATATTTAGATAAATACAAAAAAAGCATAGAAATACGATCTCTTTTACTGAAAAAAATTACTGAAAACAATCTGCAATATAAAAATACAATCTGTTTTGATAAAAAAAAACCCAGATAACTGAAAATAATAACCCACATTATAATAAGAGTGAATTTTCTCTAGTTCCCTTACTGGCGAAGTTATATTTCATAAAAATTACGGTATGTTCACATTCACTTTATCTTCCATTTTAATTTTTCTTTTTAAATTTGATTAAAGATAGATAGATATTAAAATAGGTTTAGATAGTAATAGGTTATAGAGAGTTTTTGTTTTACATGCACTCGATTTCCATTCAGGTTAAGATAACATTCAAGCAAATAGAATTCGAAGTGGATTAGAAGTTGCAGGGTCTGCTTTTTTCACACTTTTTACTATTTCTTTTATTTTCTGAAGCTTGTATAAAAAAATTTATGGAAGGGCTGGTTCCTTCCCTCTTCATGGACGGACCCTTCCCTACACCAGTTTAATTTTAGAGTTTACAGAAAGGGGGGCACAATTCTTTAAATTTGCTTTTTATCGTAATATGCACTTCAAAGATTTTTTGAAATTCCAACAAAAAATAACACTAGATAAGTCAGTGCTTGTTTTTAAAACTTTATCCAATGTAAAATAGTGAAATAAAACAGACTGATTACCGACTTTGTAATGTTTAATCAGATTACACATACAGTGAAGCATATACATTTACATGTATTCTCCTCAGTAATTTAATGATGTTGTTAATTTCGAAGTATAAAATTGACCTTGCTCTTCGGGCGTTATGAGTATTTCACCTCTGTGGTTGCTAAATCTTTGTATTGACCTCTAGATGACAATAATGTTAATTGTTGTAATATTTAATGATTGGTAAAAAGAAATCAAAAATAGTTTATTAACTAAATACTTATGTTATGTTATGTCAAAGGTAATCCCATCTTTGATAAATGAACTGAATAATTCTTTGTTACAGTATAATCCATGTCCAATTGGAAAAGTGTGTAGGCGTGGATACTGTGTAAGACGCGGGGGTAGGTTATCATTGGAAAGAGAAAAATGTATGTTTGTGATTTAATGCAACACATCGATGCTATTTTATTAAATTACAACAAATTATTTTTTATTTGCCTAATTCAATAATGTTTACTCGAGTGATTGCATTTTTCAGTGATCTACCGTTCACTGATTTCAACTGGAAAATTTTTACCAAGCTAAATAGCTGTTTTAATTTTTTAGGTGGCGGCGGCAGAGTATGCTATACAGTAAGTAAAATCATAATTTATCATCCACGGATAAGGCAGTAACAGGATATCTTCATCAAATATTTATTTTTCGTATCTTGAGTTAATCAGATGAGCCATTGTGTTCGTCGTCTGTCTACTTTTGAATATTTCCGGCTTCTTCTCTGCAATCACTAAATTAATTTCAATCAATTTTGACAAAAAGCACCATTGAAAGCAAAATAATGTTAAATTTCATGTACCCTTCTCGTATCCTGGTAGGATAGTGCTAAAAGCAAAATCAGTGCTATGTTTGAAAATCTGTGTTGCTCCTTAAATCACGTAGTCAGACTTCCGGCAGGATAGTAATTAGCATCAAGCCCTCTACCAAAGTTGTAGAATTTATGGCCAGTTGGTCAGGGGTCCTTCGGTTAGGATGGCGTATTTAAAATCATCGCTTTGAAAATCGTCTTTCTTACTGTGTATTAAAAAAGTATGCATACAATTAAGAGCAAAGTCTTTCAAATTCCAATGGCGATTCGTCAAATTTGTGGAACCAGGGCAAGGTCTGATGTTGAAGAGGGAATTATTATGAAGTAAAAAAACATTACTAGTATTTCCTTCAATGTATTTTCTTCACCTGGGTAATAAGCCTACATATGAAATAAATTGCTATGGTGAACAAGGATACCTCTTTCAGAATTGTGATTTTTTAGCCCTTGGATTTTTAGTTCTTACTTTTCTGGACACCTGACCCCACCCTTGGATTTTCGGGGGTCCATATTTCTATTTCATTCACAGTTTCATATTGTTTATAGATTTTTTTTCTAGATCTACAATGGTGTAAATTTCGAATTTTTTAGGGGAGGTAAAGCGAAATTTACAACATGATAACTCTTGATCACGATTTATTACCTTCTCCTTTTCCTAAAACCTTCAAACATAAAAATACACTTTACTCATGTCAACTCATATTTAGTGACCATTTTCAAGGTTCTTGGAAGGAGTTCGTAGATATCATCTGTCCTTAAACAAACTTTGATTTATTTTTTTTTGACATACTGTAGTACGAAAAAAAGAGTAATCACAAAAACCTTATGTCGTTTTTATTGAATGAGTTTGAAAAATTACAATAAATTATTCTTGAAATTGTAAACAACGTATTAATAATTTACGATTTTTACACAGGATAGAGATTGTCCCCGTACACAAAATTGTGTGAGTGGACGATGCCAGTGTAAGTATTTATACGATTTAATTGTTATAAATCTTTAAAGTTAATAAATTCTAAACAAGGCCAAGGTTTTAATTTTGTATAAAGCACTAAATATGACCTTTTAAGAGTGTCAACGTGAGCATTTATCACATCATGCATTATTAATACACTGAATACGAAAACTAAAGGGTGTAGAAGAAGTTTAATACATTTTCTTTCTCCAGTGATTTGTATATTAATTTGTCATGAATAACAATCCAATGAGGCCTTATTAGCATTGCGATACACGATTATTTTTTGTTGAGAAAATATTTTGGATATGATCATTAAAATTAAAATCATAACTTTAATTATTTCAGATTATTATATTTGAGTGAAGCAGGAACTCCTTGATACAGAAGAAGAATGAAAGATGAAAGCAAGAAGAATCTATGTCTTGCTTTTAAATAAAAATAAAAATATTTGAAGCAGACAAATTTGCTGGATTTATCTCAGATAAGTGCATATTCAACACAAAGTATATATTTTAATAAATTTTGTATCGAAAATTGTGCACAGCTGTATATCCAGAGATACAAATTATGTAAAGCTACTGGGATCTCTTGCAACGCAACAAAACAAAGATTACATCATTAAATATTCGAATTCAGTTTCACAGTTCATAATTCAAAGGTCAAAGTTCTCAAACACTATTTCACAAGCGGTAAAAGCCTTGACCCTTTGAGGTGCAGTGGTCAAGCACTTATTTTTGTATATATCTAAATCCAAAGTTTACTTTTAAGCTATTATGAGTTACATCACTGTAGATAAGGATAGTGCCGCTCGTTTATCCACATCTCAACTGGAAAAGAAATGGACAGTTACACCAGATTCTTCAAATCCCCATTATACAATAACAACAGGGAAATTGTTTACCGACCCAAGTACAGTATATGCTGGAATATTGAAAATAGACTTTAAAACCAAAGCAACCTCAAGTGTTTATGTTAAAAAGGGCAATAATCAACTGAAATAATTGACAAGAACGATAATCACTAAGAATAAGTACATGTACCGAGATTTAGATAAGACATTCACGCACTTCCTTCGATAACAGAAGCTAATTAAGAGTGAATGATACATTTTGCGGATGATGCTTTTTTTTATCTAGATTATAATTTCTATCTTAAATTAATTTGCCTTTGTTCGAAATTTATCTAGAAAGTCCTAACAAATATCGAAAAAAAAATCGGGAAGACTACTTGAAAATAATAAAGGATCCCTAATTTTTAAGGACATGCAGATTTTATACAAGTTGTCAATATTACATCTTAATATTTCATCTTAAATGGTTAAAAAAACATTTAAAAATCGCGAGAAGAAAGGATCGTAAATCCCTGAAAAATGGATAGGAATACACGTGAGTCTAACGATAACTAAACTGGATTAACTGCGGATAAGTGAATTTTACAGCATCAAAGGAGATAACTCTAGTTAGTATATTTTCGGAGTTATTGTGTTTCGGCATAAACAATGTAATATCAAGTAAAGTGGAGAAATATAGAATGTCAAAGGTTAGAGAACATGGGTTAAATTCACTTAAAACATTCGCGTCAACGAAAGTGAACATGGGTTGAATTTTTTATGCTTGGTCTTAATAATGATCCTACAGACTCTTAAAAAAGATAATTACAGGACCCATTCTATGCTCAGATAGCTTTTCTTACTTCTCAGAAAAGTATAAACTGTAGTGAAGAAAAAACTAAGAAGTACTCTAGTTCAACACATTCGAAGTGAAAATCAATTGTAGATTCTCAAAACCCCAAGTGTTTTGAAAAATTGAAAGATTTTGGACCAATCCGTTTGACATCATAAACAAGTTCTTCTTTAGTAAAACAAGTCTTCAAAATTTTCACTTTTTAAAAAAAAAAATCAGTCGTGAAATTTATTTGTTTGTTTGTTTGGCACCTGATCCCAGCTCTGATGTTTCGGGGGTCCGTGTTTGCTCTGCTCTTATTTTGTATTGTTTTATGGACTTTGAGATTGAATACTGTTCGTTATCTCCATATCCTTCTTTGTTTAAAAATCATTCTTAATCTACAAACATTTTGAAGATGAATTGACGCTGGAGTTCCTCTCTGCGAATGTTCTATGTAGCATGTGAAATCCAGGTTTTTGACAATCAGCTGGAATTCATATTGGACAGGTTTTTCTCCATTATAAACCGACTTGTACTTAAATTTTTTAAGAAACAGTCTTTTTTCAAAATCTATATTCATGATATAGAAAACTAGCTTTAATTGTAGCCTCCAACTCGACGTAATACATTGAGAACACGTTTAACATATTATTAACAATATTCATTTTCATTCAGATTTTGAACTTTCATAAACCAACTAAATTGTATTACAACGTTTGTTTTCCATTGTCTTTTCCGTTTTTATGTAGAACTATTCCGCAATACTTTGTACATGATGTTTACGTCTCCCATTGTATTTGATACTTGTAAGTGCAGGCTTTTTAAAAACCGGGGCATGCTTCGCAAGATAAGTAGATATTAAAGAGATCTCAAATTCATCCTTTTTAGTCAGAGTTTTGTACATTTTATGGTCATTATATGACCCTCTTAACAAATACAATGTATAACCTATCATTATATAACGTATCATTGGGTCGTATTTTGCATGACGAGTTTGATAATTGTTTCTTTGTTGGTTTGTTTAAATTTCCGTCAATTTGTTTTACTACAATTGAGACGTTATAACTTGGCAGAGGGGGTGGGGTGCATGGTTGCAAATTTAAAATTTGGGGTCGGCAATATGGCCTTCGAGAAGTGAGAAATTTTTTCGTGTTGACACTTAAATTACTGTGACAAGTCAATGTCTTATATATGATAGACCATTCTCCATGTCGGAACGTAAGGATACATCCCTTATTCAACAACTTTAGAACAATTGTTATAAACAAGTAACTACGTGTACATCAATCTTTGTCCTCTTTATAAGTTTATGAAATGTCATCAAATACGCTGAGTTATAGGTCTTATAATACTATATATAGGTTACAAGTAGATTTAGAATATCAATGAAAATTATGTTGTTAATTCAGTTGGCCGCTTTACAAAAACAACGCAAAAAATGATGCCCGATATGTAGTTTGCGCACTTCATTTGTGTATTCAATGTATTATAAAATTTATCCTTCAGGTAAGCAATCAATCAATCTGCACAGCTATATCTACTTTTTACTGTATTTGTATATCTAGGGTAACAATAATGCACAGCAAAGCCAATGAATTCATGGTAAGTCATTAATATTCTCGGTCAATGTGTATATGTAACAGATATCAATGATATAGTGATAACTCATCCTATCAGAAAAGTGCATTTAAATCAAAGCTGTACATGTGTTGTAGTTTGTTGCAGCCTCTTCCATCTTCAGTGTGTTGCTCTTGGGCTTTATAATTCCATTGATGTAGCTTCAACGTATTTTTGGCGACCTTCCAACAAAAAGGCGATTTGTCCGATGAATTTCATCAGATAACTTTTTGTCATACCTAGGGTCACTTTCTGCTTAAGTGAGGGAAGTTGACTATTGATCGAAAGTGAAATTTATTACGTTTATCATAAAGCGTGGTTGTAAGATTACTATTAAAGTCTAAATATCCATTTCATATATAACAACAACATCCCAACAACAACAAATACCGGTATATAGAAACGAAATCAACCTCCATTAAAAGTTGTAATTTCTCGGTATGTGCAATATGATATGATTGAATACCGCTTGACTTTTAAAATTTTCAATCAACGTAGGCTCAAGAAAATTCTGGCATTCATTGACATATAATAGCATACTCATTTGATTGCTGCTGGTTTTAATTTTCTGGTACGTGAAACTTAAAAATATAAAAATAGGTATACATGGGCAAGATAAAGTCTCCTTTAAGAGAATTTTTTGAATACTCAAGTATATATGATATTTAAGAAAAGGTCTCCTTTTCAGAAAGACATTTTTTGCAATGTTTAGTTTGTCTCCTTTTCAAAAAGACATTTTTTGCAATGTTTAGTTTTAAAATGATGCACTTTTCGTAACAGTTTTATCGTGAAAACTAGAATATCAATCTTCATCTGATGAAGAAATTTTAATGCCAGTTGTTTGAATTCTTGCAAATAAATAGAACTATACATAGAATGGTTTTGAGTCAAGTTCTTTTGAAATCGAGAATAAGTTTAAAGGAACCTAATGAATTTCTAAATATACGGAGATAACGAACAGTAATCAAGCTCAAAAGTACATTAAACAATACAAAATTGGAGAAGAACAAACAATAACCTTCCAAAAAATCGGAGATGGTATCAGGTGCTATGGAGGAGTGAGCATCTCTTGCCGACCAATCACACTCTCAGTGTGCTCCTTTTCATGATCGGGAATAAACGGAGAAATTTGTCGACTAGTGTGTAAACTAGTACAATGGCCTAAAATTAGAATGAAATACGTCAGTCATCGTTAAGAACATAAAGAAATGGCAAAAAACACGATTTCTTTTTAAACAAAATTCATTTTTTAAAGGATAGTCAATTGTCTTATATAACAGTATATCAAGATCAACATCATTTCAATTTTGCAAATGAACGAAATACAATTTCAAAGAACATTACTTTTCTAAACCAATAATATTATTTTCTTCATTTTTATTAATGAAATCAACTCTATTGATTTTAATTGACATCACTTGTAATTAACTAAGAATTATTCACATTTTTTATGATATAGATTGATGTTTTGAGGGGCAGTTTGATACAGTTTTGTGAATTATGCATAAGACATTACAACAATTGATTTATAAACTTCATATTATTACTGCATTGTCTGCAAACACATCACCATACTATATAGATCTGCCCTGCAAAAGAACAAGAACACAGTAAAAGGGTTTATAATTGTGATCGCCACTTTATTGTCAAAGTCTAACTTTATTTATTGCAAAAATAAAATATGAGAATAACGAACAAAAATCAAGCTCAAAATCCATCAAAACAATGAAGATTGTGACCAAATAGAACAGAAACCTCTAAAATCATCAGGGGTGAGATCGGGTGCCATAGAGAAGTAAGTATCCCTCTTCTTGTCATGATCAGAGAAATGGAAATTACTATGGACAATTCTGTGTGTAAGTAACTTCCATTCAATCCATTTTAGTATATTGTTTTACCAACCACAAAAAATAACAGAGAGTTTGCGTAGATTGTGTAGGTATTAATATAGCTCTAGAATTTATATCTCTCAACGACGGTAAATGTCGGTTAAAATTTTACATAAAAGAAAGTGTTTATTTTCTAACATTGTAGCTTAAAACTTTCCTTTAATCGTATATGTGTCGTCATTACAGGAGGTAATTAATACAAAATCGTAGGTCATCCATTTGTGGGCCCCTACGTTTAATTCCGCGTTTAGACTATCATTCACGCGTCCATGACATAAGGTCAATTCGGTTCTCTTTTTATCTTATTTTATCATTTAAACAGCCTTTTTCAAATAAAAAAAAACAATGAAGCAACCTATTAAGAGTCGACTGTTGCATAAATCTGTTCAGGATGAAGATGAAAGGAATTTAGCAAGATTATATAAATGTCCTGGAATGAGAACATCTTTTTAAAGAAATGGACTTGACATAAATATTTCTGTTATTTGAGTATTTTTATTTTGTCAAAAATGTTAAAAATCACCAATACGTATTTGTAGAGAAAAAGACATACTGCAATGGCTTGTGATTGAGTAAATTTTATTATTTTTTTTAATTACTCGAAAAAAGTATTAATAATCGAATCTAATTTTGTTTTACTAACGTGATCTTAGATGCACACAGGCAACAATTTTAATCCTTATTTCTTTCTGACCTATAACTGATGCATAGAATCCAGTTATAGAAAGGCAATCCTTGAGTATAGACACTATTTTTATAGCAATTTCCATTTTTCTATCATGTCGCGTGGGTTAGTTTTCTATGGGCGTCAATTTCAACAGTTACTCTAAAAATATGGTCTTTTTACATGCAAAATATTTCAAATTTTATAACTTCTCTATGATAATACATTAAGATAATATAAAAAATTGAGGATTAAATTGAAAGTTTATTTTAATATCTTGGAGACAGATGAAAGGGTGATTTTGAAACCCGAATCAAAGGTTAAGTTTCTCATGTATAAACTTGTCAGTTAAAGAAATACAGCATACGAGATCTCTCTCACAAGATAAAGTTTTTTTTTTGGGGGGGGGGGGGCTTCAGGACAAATAAAATTTCGACCAATTAGTAAGAATCTTTTTATTTTGTCCAGTTATGATAAAAACTAATATAAATTCTAATTCTAATGCTGTATAAAGGGTTATTTTCGCTTCGCTTTGTTTTCGCTCTTGCAAACAAATTTGTCCTGTCTAAAATTTGTCCAGTCACAGTTCTCTTTGAGAAATTGTAATGTCTTCTTTGAATTCGTACATATGAACAATTTCTAAAACTAGGTAAGATATTGACAAACACATTGATGAAAACAGAATATAAGCAGTCTCGTTTAAAGTCATCATTTTCGGACGTTCTATGGTCGATACAATGATCTTGTCAGCAAACACAATTTTTTGAGTCAAATGCTGACTGACGCTTTTATTAGTCCATTATTTATACGCTGAATTGACGACGTATTTTTCTGTTATTTCCCGATCATGACAAAGAGCACACGGCGGATGTGACCGGTCGGCAGGGGATGCTCACTCCTCCATGGCATCTGATCCCACCTCTGACGTTTCGGAGGTCCGTGTTTGCTCTGCTCCTCTTTTGTATTGTTTTATGGACTTTGATATTGAATACTGTTCGTTATCTCCATATCCTTCTCCGTCCCGTTTTATATTCGCCCAACCAAGGGTAGGGTGAAAAGGGAGAAAATAAAATGGAGGCAAAAATTTCTCTGTATACGATACTGGTATGGTTTTAAAAGATAGGGATAGAACTAGACATGGGGCAGTTCTGGAAAATATTTATTAAAGTCTCTGCTAATTATATGCTTCAAGAATTTTTCAGCAAACAGATTGTGTAATTTGAAAGATATTATGTTGAATACTGGGGAAAATATTTTGAATTAACGGTCATGTTTAGGCTATAATGAAAAATAACACTGGTGCCATATCACAATAAGAGAAACTACCCGGGAAAAATAACACAGAAAATAAAATTAATCCTTTCATAACCAGGCTGTAACCGAGCAACAGGAGATGATTAGCTCTTCATGGTACCTGATCCAGCCTCCTATGTTCTTTGAGGTCCCTGTTTACTTCCAAATGAACATTAACTTTGTAAACGTTACGTTTTAAAAATAATTGTTTTTCAATTCTTTAGGTACAAGTAATTTTTTTTAAAATAAAAATTAAGGAAACAGGTCAATTAAATACCCCTTTAAAAAATTAACCCATATGAAGAAATCTCTCTAACTAAAGGTAACAAAAATGTGGTAGACTTAATTGACCTAAACAATTAAATATACATAATCCGCATCCACAAACAATATGTTAATTAAGCGATACATCTAAAGTGCAATGATGTAATACATCATGTTTTCGATCCACGGAGAACAGCTTTCTATTTAATCTGGTGGAAACTAGAGGAAGGTAAAGTCAGATTTCTTTTCTTGTGATTTTGTTTTGAATATTACTAATATACTTATTAAAGAAAAATTCAATTCATTTTCACTTTATATTTGTCCTTTTCAACATAATTGTTTTGTGAATTTTTTTTTTAAATAAAACATTTAAAATCTCTCTATTAAGGGTTTCCTTTAGAAGTATCGTTATAACCTTTGTATAATTTGCATTATAGCTTTTAATGACGTAAAACTGACATACTTATGTGGTAAAAATACTTTTTGTTTTTTATTTCTTCTTGATTGATGCTATTGTATCTGATAAAAATAGCAACAAGTTCGAATAAGTTCAATATAAAAAGCGTCGATATTTATGATTAGTAGATAAACCTGTGGTACTAATATACTTATTAAAGAAAAATTCAATTCATTTTCACTTTATATTTGTCCTTTTCAACATAATTGTTTTGTGAATTTTTTTTTAAATAAAACAATTAAAATCTCTCTATTAAGGGTTTCCTTTAGAAGTATCGTTATAACCTTTGTATAATTTGCATTATCGCTTTTAATGACGTAAAACTGACATACTTATGTGGTAAAAAATACTTTTTGTTTTTTATTTCTTCTTGATTGATGCTATTGTATCTGATAAAAATAGCAACAAGTTCGAATAAGTTCAATATAAAAAGCGTCTATATTTATGATTAGTAGATAAACCTGTGGTTTCAAAAACATTACATTAATTTCAATGTTGATTATGATTTGTGTAATTAAAAAAAAATAATATCTTTAATGTCTCATAAAGGTATTGATATTCCAAATATATTACTTAATTATTTGAAAAAGTTAATTTATTTGTGCATATGTTTTCCATGAAAGACATTATAATTTTTGAGAACAAGAACCATGAGAACAAAGAAAATCACCCAAAATGTTCTAAAATTTATTAAAATAAAAAAAAAACAACAATCTGTTGGCAATGAACTGAATTTGTGACTTCAAAATTCAACGAAACTTAATTAATTATAAACAGGACACCACGATGTATCACCGTGTTTAACATTTATTTATCACCATATACGTAAAAGGGTTGGTCAACTACGTAAAAAGGCTTGTGGTAATCACATACCGGTACTATGAACATGGGATGATCATATGTTTATGACTTGAATTTATGTCTTAAATGATTCAGTACTTCTGTTTATGTCTTAAATTATTCAGTACTTTTAGAAACAGTGCAAGGCAATTTGTATAATGTTGATATCAATTTCAATCCATTTTCTTCAGAATAAAGTCTGTATTCACTTTACTGAGTATTTGCTTATTAATATTCATAAGTGAATCTTTATTATAACCTCAACTTAAAGTTTCAAGATCCATGTCGAGGAGTACATGGTGGATGTGACCAGTTGGCATGGTATGCTCACTCCTCCATGACACCTGATCCTAACTCTATTGTTCTAGAGGTCTTGTATTTTTTAGAATGCAACTAAGCTCACTAATCAATAAGTTTACATTAACGGAAGATTCTTACTGTCGTTATTGTTTCACGACTTAGTACATTTAAATGTTCTTCTCTAAAATACACACATAACTATTTAAAATAAAATGTCTTTCTCGAAGTGAGTTATACCGAAATTAAGTCAATTAACAAACTACAATGAAAAAAACATCGTAAATGCACAAAGAAATTAACTTCAGAAAAAGCATGTAATCTTGATACTAAAACCGTAGATACACATTTGTTTAAATTAAGCAGTGATATATTTTTGAAATTTGTCTAACGAGTGCAATATTTTTTTTTAAATTGTTTAATATTTTGCTTCGTTTTCATCTATAAACCCTATAGAGACAGACATGTGGTACTTGATTATTGCCATAGTGTTGGGATCCAGTGTAAATGTGCGGGGACAACAATCCTGTATAGCTGTAAGTCAATAGTTTATGTTATCGTCCATTGTCACTAAGTAAAGGAATTAATCGGGTGACTTCGCAATCGTTTTATGCCTAATTTTGGAGTGCCTTATATTTGATTTTATTGGTTATATTATTTTCTTTTAGATTTTCGGAGAATCGAATTGTCCACAAGGAACTAGATGTGTGAATAATGTATGTCGGCCAGGCGGTAAGTAAATGTTAGCCATACGTGGTCAAACAAATGTTAGTCAGACGGTAATATATATGACGAAACTTTGTACATTCTTACTTCTTGACACCAGAAACATAAACATATATCAAATAAAATTTTGTTGCTGTGTGTCTTGGTTGCCATAGTTACATAGGAAAAGTTTGAAAAATGAGATTTTGGCTACTGTTAATCTTCATTGGGCCTTAAAAACTACAAAAAGCAAACGACACAAAAACATGACGCCTTGTTGCCACTTATGCTCTATAGAAACTGTTTAAAATATATCTCTGAGTAAGTGGTAACCAAGGGTACATTTGAAATACTTTGAAATGCTGAAAGATGCTGAAAAATTCTCATTATACACCAATGATAGGTGATACATGATGAAATTTGATAAACAATTTAAGAAAACAATGAAAATATTTGACTTTAAGTAAATAAGTATAAACAACATTATTTTATGGTTGCCATGGTAGCACAGTGTAATCAAGCAAAATCGGTTACTTAATTAGATCGGATTAATGCTACTGTGTTGAGGAAAAACATGAAAACTCTAGACTGGCAAATATGCATTCTGAGGACCTTGCAACACTAACAATATATGAAAAAATTGGGTTTATTGCTATTTTGCGATGTGACCATAGAAACAAACTCCCAGCAATTCAAAGTGATATTTTTGTTTCCTAATTAATCAACTTACCATTTGATCAAGAAACATTATTTGACTCACCTTGAATAAAACTTATCTGATGGAACTATGAATATAAAATATTGATAAGTTTGATAAAGAAAACAACACCCGTTGCTATGGTAACCAAGAAGGAATAAATGTACGATTTTGTTAACTTTTTATCAATATCAAACCCTAAATGCTAGTTTTGGCAATCTATATATAAGGGGGGTGTATCCAAGAAAACAAATTCTTTTCCAGATTTTTTGCATATTTTTTTGCTTTTACCACAGTAACGCTCTATTCAAAAAATTTAATTTGAATTTAGGACAGGAAAGGACGGGACAAAAACTACAATTACGGGACATAAGAATAAAACCAAAATCCGTACAACCTTATTAGAATTTTATCGAGGTCGTTTATTGTCTTCACGTCTTGGTGACCTCATTGTGACTGCAGTTTAATATTTCTATGCGTGAATATACAGGAAATTGGCAGTGAAGTCTATTTCATAGATGGATTAATAAAACTGAACAAATGTAGATATCTTCTGAATCGCCTTTGTTATGAATTTATCAAATCATCATTTGATTATTTAACTCACTTTAACTAAGGTTTAATATATATTGAAATTAATAAAAATAATTTTAATATTTTTTATTTCAGGAAATACGGATTGTTCCCCGGTATGATCTTCATTAAGACAGAACAATATTTTTCCAAATTTAATCTATGTATAATTATTCAATGTTTTAATTTTTAAGTTATGAACTATTTTTCTGTAATTTTGCTTGTATCATTTATAGAAAAACTTTTGTTTTAATTCATTTAGATTAAAGAAAATTTAATCCAATTTTCTGTTAGATGTAACTTTAGTTTGAAAATGATCAAAATGATAATTTTAGAATAATCCGTGCCCTAATCCAAGAGACAGGTGTATAGGAGGTAGATGCGTGAGAGGTATGTAAATTAACTTTTATATTTACATTATTATGTAAAATAAATATGTATATTAAATGGAAATTCAAAACTTTTATAGACATGTTCGATAACATGAATTGCACCGAATTAAAAAAAAAATTACAAGTTTTATATCTTAACTGCTACTCGCTACCATTTATGTTCCTTAGTTTGTGTAACCTAGCCAGGGAGACTGAGCTCGTTTTTTGCACAGGGCAGGCGAAATAAGAACAATTGTGTTAGAATGAATAAATGTCATTTATTTTGTAAATGACGAATAACATATATACAAAACAGGGGGTCATTCATAAACATGTAACCCTTTTAATAATACATGTGGTGATGAACACATCATGACCCCCTAAAATACTACATATGAAAAAGATATTTACACAAATCAACAGATAGGGGGCCTCATGACACGAGTACCAAAAATACCTGACATGCCCCCTACAGAAACACATATGTAAAAAATAGGAATATCAATAAACTGCCTGCCCACAAAAAAGGTGGGTAGGTACAAAACTTAGGCCACAAATCCAATTAAGAATTGGATCCCCCCACCCAAAGGCTGCCTGGCCAGGATTACCAGCATTATCAAAAATCGTATGTATATGGAAAGGGGAACACAATATACATAAATTGCAACTGCATATCATATGATACCGACATTGAAAACAGGTGACAGCAGACATATTCTGACCTGCCAAATATTCAAGAACAAGAAAAATTAATCAACATTTCATTACAGAAGTCAAAGTTCTGACATGTTTTGATTACACAAGACAAATTACTGTGGACTGTGTTAAGTTCACACTACACTCAACATGATAGTCAACAAAATTTCTATGGTGTCTTATACACAAATGGACAATGTCTTATAACAGCAGACAAATTCTGAACTGTCAGTCACACACTTGGTAAACCAGCAAGGTCATATATACTTAAAAACTGATAAATTTCGCCAGAATGAAAAAATTAAAAAATTAGTACATCTTCCCATTAGGGACAAGAATTGTTGTTGCAGAAAAATTAATGTTAAATTTTTACCTATGGAAATTGGTAAGAGCAAAGAAGATGAACCACTACGAGAATAAAAAATAAAAATAGAAAATGTTCATTAATAGAATTATCTTTACAGCAGACAACTTCTGAACTGTAAACCTAATGACAGCAGACAACTTCTGAACTGTCCTTCCTAATAACTAATAAAACACTTCAGGTTTATTGGCAGCAGCCAAATGCTGACCCACCGTGTGTAATTACAGAAAGGAGCTTATATAGCAAAAAGAGGGGAAGGGGTCACCTTGTTACCTAAAAACGGAAGGAGTTGATGCGTATGTACCTACGAAAGGCGTCAGAGTTCCATCGACCTAATTTTTTAATAAGGCTTTCAGAATAGCCTAAGGAGGCTGCGTAGGAAGCTGCGCCTATTCTGAAACTATGACCGTTAAAGTTGTTTGTATCAAGCCCTATAAACTCTACTGCTGATTTTAAATGGGTGGTTACTTTTGCATAAGAAATTGGGAGAGCATCCATTGTTTGAAATAATGGGCCAGATGTGTGCTTTGAATATTGTAAGTATTCAAGTAACGCATGCACCGGACAAAATGATGAACCTTGAATAGCTTGGACAGAGAGAACCAAAGGGGTATGTTGCTTATTTGTTTTGAACTCACGCATGATGATTTGAGCTGCTGACAATGTAGGCCCTACATAGTCAAAAGTGACATCCGCGCGCTGTAAAACATGCTTGCCGCTATGTAGTGATTTTACAGCAACTTCCCCTAATCTCAAAAAGGCATGAAAAGCTAACAAAAACAGAGCCCGAAGCAGGATGCGAAGTGAATACTGAGGGACAGTGTGAGCTAGGGCATTTAATATTTTTTGTAAGATGTCCGGTGTGATAGGTAGACGTGTATCTTTTGTTGGAACAGATGACTGACAACCCCTTAAAATCT
Organism: Saccostrea cuccullata; assembly: GCF_032062105.1. NCBI lineage: Eukaryota > Metazoa > Mollusca > Bivalvia > Ostreida > Ostreidae > Saccostrea > Saccostrea cuccullata. The sequence continues at coordinate 105,453 of NW_026930219.1, forward strand.
TTCTAGTAATAAAGGCCTGCGTTGGGTCATGCATATTTAAAATTTTGTGGACATAACTAATTGCAGATATATGAGATGCTATGCTGCTTGATGAGTAATTGACCGAAAACAAATGACCAATAAAGTTACACACATCTACAACTGAAACAGGAAGAGAGACAGTGGGCTTCCATGATCTTAACAATTCCCATGTACGTCTGTAAGCTTGAGCCGATGATGGAGACAAAGCAGAGGCTAGCAGCCGTTGACAAACGGTACTCAAATTTTCAAAAGTTCTACAGGGATTGCAGTCTGGTGTGTATTCAAGTGAGGAGCTACTCTGAAGGCTTCCTGAAATTGAAATCGAGAAAGTTTATCTGCTAATAAATTTTTCTTGCCCGCAATGTGCTTTGCTTTAAAGAATATATTGTATGAGAGAGATGTTAGCACAAGGCGTCTTATAAGCTTCATAAGAGTTTTTTCTTTGCAAGATTGTTTGTTGACTGCATGCACAACGGCCTCGTTATCTGACATAAACAATATTTTCTGATTAGCAAGGCTTGACCCCCAAATTTCAAGAGCAATAACGATAGGGAATAACTCCTTAATAGCTATCTGGTGATGTTCTAAATCTGGTACCACATCCCACCCATGAGCAAACCATTCTGTACCAAGAACTCCTGCAAAGCCAATAGAACCTGAAGCATCTGTATATAATAATGCTTTATCTGATGATGTAAAAAAATCTGGTAAAATTACTGATTTTCCATTTTAATTTTCAATAAAATGAGACAACATTTGCAGGTCAGCCCTAGTTTCACATGTTAGCCTGATAAAATGGGAAGGATTAGACACACCACAAGTAAGATCTATAATGCGCCTAAGAAAAGCTCTACCAGGTACGACAACTAAACAAGCAAAGTTTAATAAGCCTATCAGAGACTGTAGTTCTTTAAGGGTAATTTTCTTCCTATGCTTTACTTCCTGCAACTTATTTCGTATCTTGACAAGTTTTGTTTCAGGCAACCGACATTCCAAAACGTGGGAATCTACTTCAATGCCATAAATTGTTAAAATGGTTGTTGGGAAATGGGTTTTTTCTTTTTTAATTGGAATACCCGCCTCATTGCATATTGACAGAAACTGTTGCAAATCTAGTAAGCATTTGTTGGAATCTTTTGGACCTATGAAGAAAAAATCATCAAGCATGTGAGACATGCCTGCAGCGTCAAATTTTGTGCACATTGCCCATTGTAGACCTTTACTAAGGGATTCGAATATCTGACAAGAGCTGCTAGCTCCCATGGGCAGACATTTATCATAATAATAACAACCTTGCCATGAAAAACCAAGAAGTTTGTAATCTTTGGGGTGTATAGGTACGATCCGGAATGCATCCTGAATATCTGTTTTTGCCATGAGAGAATCCTTACCAAATTGTCTTAACAGGGCTGTGACATTGTCAATTGAATCATACTGAACAGTGGCACACTCTTGGGGGATTTGACTGTTAACAGAATTATGTTTTGGAAATGACAAATCGTGTATTACCCTAAATTTCCCTGGTTCAGATTTTGGTACCACTCCCAGGGGTGATGAAACAAAAAATTCAAATGGTGGGGATTTAAAGGGACCAGCAATTCTACCTTTCTGTATGCCTTGATCTATAAAATCATCTATGACAGATGGAAAATCGGTTGTACTTTTATGATTCCTTGAAATTGTTGGAGTTGGAAGACCTATACATCCTAGACTAAATCCCTGTCTAAAACCATCTATCAAAAATTTAAGTTTCTGTGGTTCATAACCCTCTAAGACTCTATGCAGATTTTTTGGTTTGATGGGTGTTGGGAGCTCTTGAGAAGCTTGATTTTTGAGAATCTGGGCATTTGGATTTGGGGTGGTTTGATTTGCACTGCATACAAATGTGTTTATAGGGGCAAGGGTTTCGACTGCATCGTACACCTCTGTTAAATTGGAAACAGAATTTCGTACGAAAGGGATGATTCTGTTGAGGCTTTGGACCTTGAAATTTTATAGTTGCAGCTTTGAGTCGCAATTCCTGAATGGGGTTTTGCCATGGAACGTTAACTGATTCTCTGAGTTTTCTGAACTGCTCATCATATTGTCTAAATGCATGGTCACCGTGCAAGGACTGCACTTCACGGATCATATGGCAGTATTTGAGAAGGTTAGGGGCCTCATCGGGAAATTTCTCAATAAAGATGGCTGAAAAAATGAGGAAAGCATCAGTCCACTGGCCCAGAGTGATGGGGACTTTGGTTTTTTGACCTTGATGTAAGTTAATGACCCCAGTAGAAATAGTTACTGAAAGAGGTTCATCTTTTGTGCTAAGTAGTGATTTTAAATCAATATACTCATTGTTCCAAATTTTTTGTTTCAACTTAAAAGACACTGAAGCACCTAATGGGATACCATCTTTTACCTCTATAACCTGATTGGATGACCTTGCTGGCTCACCTAAAAACAATTGATCGAGAATTGTTCCAATTCCAGCTGAAGATGCACTGCCTCCTTGGCCGGTCAGAGATACCTGAGGCTGAGTTGTTGATGTTGTAGCTATTGACTGACTCTGCTGGGATACCATTGATGATGTCACCGTGGATGGCTTGTTCACAGACTGTTGTTTTATTACGGCAGCTGCCAACTTGTCATAGTCTATGGAGGGGGTAGCGTTCGACTGTACCGTATTCACATTTGCTTTGGCATTTTCAACATTTGTCTCAGCCACCGCAGTAACATCAGCAGTACTTCCCACATTTCGCTTTTTACGAGTTTTCGACGAATTCCCCGATGTACCATCTAATTTCCGCTTAGGAGGCATGGTGGTGACCTGAGAAAATTTATGTAATGAAGTAAAATCTGTAAATATCATAAATATGTTTGCAATATACACAAGTTATGCATACGAAGTCTGAACAATGCAGCATTATTGTATGCATTAAGTATAATAATGACAACACCTAATGCAGTCAATTGACAGTCAAAATACAAGACCTGATATTTTGTACAGGTATGATACTTGCATGTCTTGAAAGAAATGACATAAATTAATTGACTACGGTTTTGGTGATTACAATTTCAATGGACAAATTGCCCCGAACTTTATATGCAAAAAGAGAAGTATGATATTAACCTGCACTTCCCGGAGCCGTACTGCATGATATTCATCTTAAAAGAATGTAAAGTATGACAATATGCATATGCAGCAGCATGAATAATATGGAAATGCATAAAGTTATGAACTTGCATAGAATATGATAAAATGAACTTGCTCTATTTATATAATGTGTTAGGGCCCACATAGAATTTAGAGCAAAGTAGTTAAGGCAAGTGCCCTGATCTGTGAGTGCATTGTTGCTAATGTAAAATGCGCATGGTCTCTCATAGAATTTAGATCAAATAATGATAAAATGATATATATCACTTGTGCGATGCTCATAATGACATATGCGTATGGTCCCGCATAGAATTAAGAGCAAATTATAATAAAATGAACATACTTATACATAAAATGTTCATGATAAATTATGCGTATGGTCCCGCATAGAAATAAGAGCAACTTATGACAAATGAACATGAACTGTTCACAATGTAAAATGCGTATGGTCCCGCATTAAATAGTTAGCTCAAATTATGGCTAAACACAGGATTTGTAACTGCACTGTTCATAGAGTAAAATGCGTATGGTCCCGCACAGAATTAAAAACAAAATATGACAAGTGCAACCACCTGTTCTATGCCATTCATAATATAAAATGTGTATGGTCCCACATTATATCACTTGTGTGATGCTCATAATGACATATGCGTATGGTCCCGCATAGAATTAAGAGCAAATTATAATAAAATGAACATACTTATACATGAAATGTTCATGATAAATTATGCGTATGGTCCCGCATAGAAATAAGAGCAACTTATGACAAATGAACATGAACTGTTCACAATGTAAAATGCGTATGGTCCCGCATTAAATAGTTAGCTCAAATTATGGCTAAACACAGGATTTGTAACTGCACTGTTCATAGAGTAAAATGCGTATGGTCCCGCACAGAATTAAAAACAAAATATGACAAGTGCCACCACCTGTTCTATGCCATTCATAATATAAAATGTGTATGGTCCCACATTTGTATTTATAAGAAGGGAGTATGACCCTGCATACTCAATTAAGTAGCCAAGCAATTTATATTGTAAAATGTGTAATAACACTTCCATATGGGTATGGTCCCACATAAGTACTAAAAGAAGCCACAACAATAAAATTTACCAAAAGAAGTTTTGCTGGGTTTTAACTTGATCAGGGAAAATGAAAGTAAAACTATACATGTGGTCCTGCATAGTCACCACTATACTGAAAAATTGTGTATGGTCCCACCAATATCAACTATTTTGTTATGCATTTTCACTTATTAAAAACCCAACAAAATACAAAGACAAGCTATATAATCAATTATTTGTATAATTAATATCATTCAAATTATACTAAATTGAAAACTTTGAAGTGCAGTATTGCTGAACAAATGCTGCGCCAATATCTGTGCTAAGACACAAAAATTACTGGTCACAAACCATATTTAGGTGTCCCCGTGACTGTTAGCAAAATCCCTTGTAGCTCTTAACACGGAAATGAAAATTGTTACCAGACATTGTAAAAATAAAATTTTTACGTAACAGACAAGCAATTTTTGACTTTTTTCCATTTAATCCATACATCATTATGAAACTGAGATTGAGAATGGTGGGAGGGTTTTTCTCACTGTTTTATTGTTAAATGAATATATGAAATGACATGTTAACTATTTATAACTTTGTAAAATGGTAATATACAATTGCATGTATTTTTTTCCTTCATATTTGACTTGTACAACATACACTGTATCAAAAAAAATTCTAAAATTTAATATGCACTTTTGCATATTTATTTTTCAGGAAACAACTCATTATGGTTACTCAAGTTTGATGATCATTTGAAAAAAAAATTCCCAACTAAATACGTATGAGCTATCTAAATATTTTCCCAACCAAATCTACGTATGAGCTACAAATATCTACTTAACCCTTGCAGAGGATTTTCACCTATTAAATAAAAACGATCATGACAGGGTTGTAATATATAAAAATTAATCAGGTATTACTGCTAAATTGGTCAAATTAAGGACATTTGTGGGGAATTGGAATGTTTACCTCTTAATTTAGATTTATTTGGCCTTATTTTTTACCAGACATGGTCCTGTGAAACTGCATTTTTTTTACCCCGTCATAAAAAGGAAGTTCAGGTCACTCCAAAATGCCTGTGGTGCCAAAAATGGACTCCTTCTAGGTCGGAACATCCTGCCTTAAGAAAATTGTTTGCGGCAACGATTTTCGCATTAAAGTCGCTGGAGGACGCCCAAGGCTGACGACGCAACAGTTGACCGACAATCACAACTGGGATATCCATCCCCTCGTGTAAATAACTTGCTATTGAAAGGATATCCGTTGATAATTTTTCCATCTCATAGCGCAAAATGTCATTTTCGCCAATCTGAATAAAACACACATGTGGTTTGTTTTTAAATTTGATAAAATCCTTTAACTGGGACACACGTAATCCTCCTCGGGCACATACCCACACATTAAAATTGTCCGAATCCAAATTTAGATTCATGAGACTTGAGTTTGAGTCCATGTAACGCTGGAGCCGAGACACAAATGAATGTCCTATTATGCAAACACTGAGACGCTTCACGTCGTCCATGTTGTGGTCCATCTCCCATTTGTAACCGGTTATAACCGGATCGCGCACTGCACGGGCGGGCCGAGCCAAAATTAACAATTAGGGTAGTGCAAAAGCGTTTGTTTACACTCACCGTTCTCTGCCAAACAAAGATATATGATCGATATAATGTCACTAGATGTTCCTTGCAGACGAAGGACGTAGGTACATCAATAAACTTCGCAAAATCTTACAAATTTCACTGCACCAAATTTGTGTGGCTTCTATCAAAATTCAATGAATGCAGCATGGCAGATTGCTGAATTATGATTGGCTAAAAGGCAAAATTTTGGGTTAGGTTAAAACTAGGCCACAAGACGTTTATACCCGTAAGACGGATATGGGTAAAATAAGTGAAAACTAAATAAACACTGCACATGTCACATAAAAGTTATTATTTATAATAATCACTAATTTGCAATATGACTGAAAACAAATTCATCATACTTTCTTCCATTTTAGACAGTTCCAATACATGCTCCCAGGTTAGTATAAAAGACACATAGTTTAATATCATACAGACAAAAATAACATTATACATGTATCTACGTTCAGGAAATAATTGAATGGCTTATAACAATTTCAGATTTATTGTAAATAACGGGGGGGTGCCACTATTTTCTGGCTTAAAAAAAGACTCTTAATTATTTGCTTTTTTTATAGTTTAATCCATGTCCAAATCCAGGAGATAGGTGTCAGAATGGAATATGCGTACCAGGTATAAACTGTTTTTGCAGCAATATTACTCAACATTCTTCATTGTTGCATGAAACTGAATGACTTTTAACAACACTAGAGATATAACAGATGCATTTGTTTCAACATTTGAATGCATAATTTTGTATGTGTTTTTGAAAATGTTTATTGACAAAACTTAAGATTAGAAAGAATTCGAAAGAATTCGGAGCTCTTTTATGCAATTGTTACACCAATTATACCTTTTAGATAGCAGTTTGATTTCCAAAAAGTTAACAATGCTTTTTGTTCATTGTAGAAAGGACGGAGTGTTCAGCGGTATGATACTTATATTCTTTTGTAATACGAACCAAAACGTTTTCTAAAATACAGAAAAATACTTCAGTGAATTGCACTCACTTTAAAGATAAATTTCCTATCTAGTACACTGATTACACTTTAATTTGATTTACTTTTATAAAAAAAAAAGTTATCAATATAAGTTATGAGGTTGGAAGGATGTTTCATTTTTAGAATATCCGTTGCCGTGATCCACGAGATATCTGTGTAGAGGGAAGGTGTATTCGAGGTATGAACCCTGAAATAGTTTGTTGTTATATTAAGCAAACAATATAGATATATTAAGAAGAATAAGAAAAAGTAATAATGTTTCATTATTTCATATTTTTGGTTAAATAAAATGTAGCTTTATGACAAGTAATGCTAAAATAATTGAAAATAAATTGTCTTATTCTAATCTAATCGTAGAATAAAATGTTGATTAAGGAAAAAAAAATACTGAACTCACAAGAAATATAAAAATATAGTCTTTATTTTTATAACTGTTTGATGGTTGTGTTGATGACCTCTTGTGTTGCATTTGTATTTAAAAATATAATAGATATTTATATAACTGACAACGTATTTTAAAAGAATAGAAACTGACACGTTAGAAATGCAGAATGAACTTTGAAAACACTCCTACATTTCGTTTCCCTTCATTTCAGATAATTCCAACGCCTGTTCTCGGGTAAGAGTAATTTTATTTCAAATCTACAAGTAAGTGTTATATATATATTCCTTCATAAACTGAGTAACTGAAAAGACTGACTCGATTCTCTTCTTTCATAACGTTTACTTTCATACTAGCACTGCACTGATTTGGGGGGAGCGGGGTATTATTTTCACTCTATTGAACAATATAACAATTCTAAATTTCATTTATTTTTAATGAGAATTATCTTAATAAATATTTTTTGAAAATATTAATATGATATTAATTTTTTGATAGTTTAATCCATGTCCAAATCCAATAGATCTGTGTCAAAATGGAATATGTGTACCAGGTATGTCTTATTTGTTTAGATTGAAAATGCTTGTTAAGAAGTAGATATTCTATCTGCATATTTATAGCGAACAAATATATAATCTAAACGTGCAAAGCTTCTAAGGGTTCATGGAAATAGAATCTTGAATGTAATTTTAATGTTCCACTAGAGATACATGTGTAACAATTTTTATTTTCTTTAATTAGCACTTTTTGGGAGAGTTTGCAAATAGCGCATAATTAAGATATATATTTAATGCTGATTTTTGCAGGTTGTTATACGTTTCTTTTACGCTTCGCGGATTATATAATGCGTAAACTTACCCAAACCAGATTATACTCGATTATTTGGCCAAGAATTAGTCATTCCTTAAATGATATATCTTTACTCAATACCCTTTGAATAGTTATTTGAAGGTACTCCTTTCATTTGCTTCTTTGATCACTTGATTGTTTCGGACATTTGATAAATTAGGTATATATTGTTTTGTACATGTATGTGATACATGCATATCTTTGTAATTGCTGTCTATCTATTCAGATTTTATATAAAGGTCTTTGAAGACTTTTTAGCATCTGTAATGATTATACTTTTCTACCATTTTAGGAATGTCGGATACATGCTCCCCGGTAATTTATTTTTAATACTTTAATAATTCTTTTAAAAGCAGAAAATTATTATAAATCTTTACTAGAATTTTAATAGTTCTTTTATTCATGCACACGTATACTAGTATCTGAAAATAATTGAATATTGTTAGCAATGACTATATCCATGGAAATATTGACCAGAATTCTGTCATACGATTTTTTCATTTTCATAGAGAAACCCATGCCGTGATCCCCGAGAAATTTGTCAAAATGGAAGATGTGTGCGAGGTATTAAATATATTTAAATTTTCAGAATACGAAAAGAATAAGGTAAAGTTTTCAATTCTCCACCAAAATAATCCTGAATACTGTATGAGGTATATACAAACATTTTTTGACAGAGTTATTCCTCTTAGACTTTGAAAAGTTCCAATTATTTTTAGTTTCTGTTCATGTTCTTCGATGAACATACACATACTTAAATAAAATTTTGCATACAGATTTTTCACAAGAATACCTAGGTCAAATTCTGTTTTGGTGACAATCGAGCCATTTTTGCATAGTTATGTCACTTGGACTTAGAAGGATTTCAATTATTTCCAGTTTCCGATCAATTTCTTTGCAGAGGTTACACCTACTGAAATAAAATTTTATATTAAGATTTTTCTTCATAATATCTGGGTCAAGTCCTGTTTTGGGTACAGTCGAGCCATTGTGGACAGAGTTCTGCCTTTGGACTTAGAAAACTTCCAATTATTTGGGGAGAAGGGGCAAAAATGTTTCACAAACATCTCTTATGTTTTCTTGTAACAGTTGATCTTTTTCTAAAAAAAAAAAAAAGGTAGAGAAAAATCGTTATACAGGCACTTTAATTTGTCTTTTCAGATTTGATACGTAGGTCTACCAAGACTTCTTAACTTTTGTACTGATTTTATTTTTTCCATTTTAGGAAATTTGGATACATGCTCCGCGGTAATTTATTTTGAATACTGTTATAATTATTTTTCATCAGAAAATAATTACAAATATTTCCAAAAGAAGAAGGTATGGTTTCCATATAAATTTTGCCCTGTGATTTTCTAAAAAAAAATGAAACTGGTTTAAAAGTTGAAAACTCATTTTAAATAATTGAAATTCAATGCAGAAAAATCATACAAGTCATTTTTCTCACACGTGTTTTTAAATGCTAATTATGACGTCATAAACATGTGCATTTTCCCGTATTTTCTTAAAAAGTTGCAGAAGACACCAATTTTCAATGGAATTTTCTTGCAGATAACATTGTCCACAGGCACCGCCCACAAAGATCTTGAGATATGTGATTTGTTATTGAATTTTGCACAAAATATCAAAAAAATAACGTGGGCGACGGCTGTGGACACTGTTTTCTAAAGGAAAATCACCCTTGAAATGTGCCATTTTGAGGCTTTTTCTGTTGAAAATAGAGAAATGCTTCACATTAATGACGTCATATTTGCAGAATGGTAAACCTTCATGCCATATTCTTTCCTGATTTATCAGAGTCATTTAATTAACTAATATTTAAGCCAGTTTCAAAACTTTTTGATGTCATTACATTTTTAGGGCGCAATAAAGCTAAAACCATACCTTCTTTTTTAATGTTTCTATTATTCATGCATTCGTATACATGTATTAGTATCTTTCAGATACTGAGGATTTTTAATTACAGTTAGTCATTGAAATATTGACCTGAATTCTGTAAGAAGATTTTTTTCATTAAAATAGAGAAACCCATGCCGTGATCCCCGAGAAAATTGTCAAAATGGAAGATGTGTGCGAGGTATGAAATGCATTTAAATTTTCAGAATATGAAAAAGAATAAACAACAGTTTTCATCTACCCAACAACATGATCCTGAAAAGTATAGGAATTCAAAAGTTTTCTTGTCTATCAAATAATAAATCAAACTAGAACCGACCTCGCTGCAAAGCAACAAGAAGGTCTTCGGTCCGATTTTCAGAAGCCATGCATGTAAGATCGTTAAATAAAAAATATTGCATTCGTTTCAAAGAAAACTTCAAATCAAAATTATTTCGATCTCTATTAAGTACTTTTATAATTGAAATATATGTTGATTTTTGTGAGGAAAAAAAAACTTTTTTTTTTTGCGACTTCTGGTTTGCGCGGTAGTGACCATTAGCAGCAGAAAAATGGATTAGAAGTATTGTGTTACGTTAATAATTTGATTTGACGTTAATATTTGCAAAAAAATAAACCATTTATGGTACTTCTGGTAAAACTGGATGTTGTCAAAAATGACGAAATTCAACAGGTAATTTAATCGGACATCAACTCTGACAAGCTAGTACAGCCCAATTCAATGCCAAATTCTGTGAAAATAAGAAATTTTCGACTACTTTCTGTTATGGCCGGAAGTGGCGTCAACGGACGTATTTTGATGATATCATCAGATGCTACTTGACATTTTGAATAACTTTGCTTCTTTGATGTTTTACACATTCTCAATATTTTTTGAGTTTGGCCCTTCTAGTTCCCTTATTTTAGGAGCCAGTCCCCTTTTAGAAATAAAATTTGAAAGATCTTGAAATTTTGCCTCTCGTTTATTCTAAATGTTTTAACAAAATATTTCCATGTTAAACGATATTGTAGAAAAGATGTAAGAAATTTTGAATTTCTCGATAAGTCAATTTTCGAGCCATAGCGAGCGTCGGCGCTTACATTTTCGGCGGCAATGGTATACACAATTCAACTTTACATAGATTGCTCTTTGTTCATTAAAAATTTCATACTTCCATGTTCAATGGTTTTTGAGAACATTGCCGAACAACGTGACCCTCTTAAAATGACAACGTTGAGGAAATCTTCGAACCGGAAGTGATGTCATCAAAATAAAAAATATTTATCTAGATTATTTGACGTTCTAACAGACCTGTAAGTTTCATGAAAATCCATCAAGCCATTTCTGAGAACTCGCGTGCACAAAATCGGTAAGGAAAAAAAAATAATGATATAGATATACAATCGAAAAGAAACCCAAAGAATAACAAGAAGGTCTTCCGCTGAATACGATTAAAAATGCATTTTGATAAATATATTTTGATCCTAATTAAGAGAGAATTGTTTTGATTTCAGTTTTTGTTTAATTTAGACTTAAATGAATAATTTTTTGATAAATAATAGTTAAAAAATAAATTATGAGACTTTTTCCTTGTAACAACTGATCTTTTAGAAAACTGTAAGGATATTCGTTATACAGGCGCATTTGTTTGGCAATTCAGATTTTCTATGTAGTTCCACCAAGACTTCTTAGCTTTTTAACTGATGTTTTTCTTTCATTTTAGGAAATTCGGATACATGCTCCCCGGTAACTTATTTTAAACACTGTAATAAATCTTCTTAGGAAAACTAATTATAAATCTTTTCTAGAATTTTAATGTTTCTATTATTAATGTTCTCGTATAGTATTATCTTCAAACAACTGAGTATTTCTGATTACAGTTAGTCATTGAAATATTGACCAGAATTCTTTAATAAGATTTTTCATTAAAATAGAGAAACCCATGCCGTGATCCCCGAGAAATTTGTCAAAATGGAAGATGTGTGCGAGGTAAATTTTCATAATGTGAAAAGAATAAACAAAAGTTTTCAGTTCTTCACTTAAACAATTCTGAATACTCTATAGGTATTCACAAAGTTTACTATAGTAATTATCTGTATAAATTATGTTAAACTTGCTCAAACCAAATGATTTGAAAAACAGTTCATTGTGAATGTCCTAAAAAAAATTATTGTACAGAAGATATTTCTGGAGATTGCAGGAAAATCTTGATATAAGCAAATTATCATCTTTTTAACCTTAATCCTGGGAAAATATTAATAAAAGTTTTTATAATTTAATACGGATTTTGTTTTTCAAATTACAGCGTTAAATATCAAGCATATTCATTAATCGATGAAATATATGGATATAACGAACAGTTTTCAAGCTCTAAAGTCCATGAAACAATACTAAATAGGAGCGGAGCAAACAAAACATCAGAGGTGGGATCAGATGCCTTGTTTGATATTGGTTGAAATTTACTCTGAAACTGAATATAAAAACAATATATCCAAAAGTCGGATTACATATACAAATTACATATACTACGATACCCTTGGGTGAAAAAAACCCAAATCATACCGTTAAAGTAATTTTAGTTATTGTACTGGAATTCTGTGTTTTTCTTAAAGTAGACTAAAATATGTATTTTTTGTTTGTTTGCAGGAGGTTTAGGTGAATGTTCATTGGTAAGTTTTAAGGAAAAGTTTTTCTTTAAAATCAGTGAATTATATCTTATAATATACGAGGGTTGTCCAAAAGTTCGTGGACAATGACGTTTTTGTGAAAATAAATGGTTCTGTATAAATCTGTTGTATATTAAAATATTTCTTATGAAAAAACAAGTCAGAATGATTTAATTTTTATTGATGTTACGTAATATTTTTGTGAAAAATCGGGGTCTTTAAAGATCGCAGATTGTGCGCACGGACCAAGGTTAAAATGACATAAAATCTGATATAAAGTGTTCGGATTTAAATGATTATTTTCCATATAAAACAAGTTAAAAATTAATAAACATCTTATGTAAAAACAAATAAAGAGGCTATAATCATTTTATGATATCTTATGTATCGCTTACTGTATTAGACAGTGCAAATACAAAAAAACCCTAACAAGTATGTGTCAAAAATCGGCAGAAAAAGCGACGTCGGCCGTCCGAACGGGGCAGCGTCCGATAAAAAAAAAGTGTTTTGATACGGTTGAAACGACGTAAGAGACAAAATATTTATTAAAACAATTCAAAATTATTGAAATATATTCAGTGTATTGATTTGAGATTGGTTTTATGCGATTTTTCAACGGTGTGTACAAATTCGAAGACACTACAAGAATTTAAAAACACATGTAATTTACTGAAAATGGAGATTTCTATTCATGACGTTGTTATAAATCTAGCGCAGCGTCGGACTGGGCTGTGCAGTTTCTGTATACAAACTGTTTATATAGATGACGCTCGTAGATTTTTGTGCATTGTTTAGAATTTTAAAAATTAAATAAATTATAATCTATACTTAAAGATTATTGCTAGCACTTGGAAGTGTGTTACGCCTTAAAAAAGAAATGCAGTGTGTGTCCATGAACATATATTAAGTCAAAATCCAAATGTCTGACGTTATAATGAAATGAGCTTAACGTCAGACTGGTCCGTGCGCACAATCTGCGATTTTTTAAAGACCCCTATTTTTTCAAAAATATTGTTTCATCAATAAAAATTAAACAATTCTGACTTGAGGTTTCAGAAGAAATAATTTGATATACAATTTATACATATAGAATTAACCATTTATTTTAACAAAAACGTCATTGTCCACGAACTTTTTGGACAACCCTCGTAGAATCTTCTCAGGTTCATGATTATCTTATTTGATATATTGATATATTTTTGGAAGAGAAACTTTTTTAAAATCTTAAAATGCAACAAGTTTTATTTTTTATTTTTATTTTTTTATTTTATTTTATTTTATTTTTTTTGCTCAGTAGGACGCATTTTTACAGGTTAATTTTCTGTCGCTATGTTTGGATTTGAAATAAGCATATCAATGGATATCTTTTCTTTTCTTTTATTTTGTAAAGAACTTACCATGCCCAAGTGTTTTTGAAAGGTGTGAAAATGGAAGATGTGTACCAGGTATGAACGAGGCATAGAAATATTTCGAGACTTAATTCGAATTCAAACTATTCACGAAATTATTTAAACTACTTTGGAAGGTATATGTATTTACGAAATTTTAAAAATAACCTTTATGATAATTTTGATGAGAGGGAAATGATCATGACAAAAAAAATAAAATAAAAATGAAGCTGGACCGAAATAAAAAATGAATTCTTAACGTTTAGAAAATAATATGTAACATTTAACCTTTTCAGCGATTCAAGGCGAAGGATGCGTAAGTATTCAAGCAGGCAGTGGAATGTAAATAATTTAAGGTCGTAATGTTAGATTATCTGTTGACGAGCAAATTTTGTTACTTAGAATTTCTTTATTTCGTTGAACTAACAAAGGATATTCCAATTTTATGTTTTTGTAATTTCGAAAGAATAGCAAACGTCCTTTACATTTCAGAGAGCATGCCGGTTTGATCCTGCCAGCACCTGTGAAAATAATCGATGTGTGAGGCAACCTGGAGGTGGGCCTTTATTTTGTTTTTATTTAATTGTATGTGTTTGAAAATCAATAAGGTTTTTAAAATTTATTAGGAATATAAAAAAAATTCTTTTCTTCATTTTTATTAAAAAAAGCTTCTTGTCAACTTCGAGGAGGTACACCTTGTTCAGCCGGGCACACATGCATAGGAGGGATCTGCTCCAGAAGTATGTATCACATAAGATAAATTGCCAAATCAACAATCAAATTTCTTAATTAAAAATTTTTCAAAAGTATGCTTGTGCATAATATTTACAATATTTCCAGTTTAAAATCCATTTCATGATTTGGTATTTTTTACTTTAAAAAAAGATACTGACAAATAAATTGATGGTACATGGATTAAAATGGCTTTGTTAAAATCATCAGCATTTCATAAATTCTCCGCTCGGTATGACCTTATTTGCTCTGCTCCTGGTCTGTTTTGTTTCAATTGACTTTTGAGATTTACTTCTGTCTGACATCGCCATCATTCACTGTAATTTTAAAAATTTTAGATAAGACTGGTTTTTTTACTGATAAAATTTCCATAATAGATTAGTCTCTTTCACATATCCTACAAACAGATTAATTTGTTATTCTTCCTTTCAGGTACACAAGGTGGATGTGTGAGTAATTTTCAAAAATGAAATCAATGTTTACGTAATGTAATGATTGGCTTATGCTTTAAGATCAGTTTCACTTATTACATAATTATAATGTTTTAAACTGCTCAATTACTCCTATTTTTTAAAATATGCAATATTTTTAAAATCTCCATTTACACTGTACCTAATCACCAATTTCGTGGACACATGTGTCCTTTAATGTTTAGTTGGTAATTTTCATAAGGTTTAAGTAAGAGGGAAGAAGGCTGCATATAATTAAACATTCTTATGGAAAATAATATTGTAGAATCCACGCCAGTGTGAGTCTATTCGTGGTAGCTTTTGTGAAAGAAATGAGTGCGTGCGACAACCAGGAGGTATACACTTCGTATTTCCAATATTATTATCAAAAAAACTTTATTTGTTACATACAGTTGTATTGATCTACTGTCTTTTTAATTTCATTCCTAACAGCAAGCTGCCAACGGGGATCAAACTCCCAGCCATGTTCATCTGGGTATAGATGTAGAAATGGAGTCTGTACCAGAGGTAAATAATCAGTTGTAGCAGTCAGTGAAATCTACTTAGACAGTGTTAGACAGACTGTGAAGTTCTCTTTCAGATTGATTTTGTTATATTGTGCACCTTTCCTGAATCAAGTTTATAGATAATATAGCTTAAATTATTTTTGTTTATTTTTTTAAACATATTAAATTTACATCATTTTTATGTTTGTTCAAAAATCCTGGAAATGTAGGCTTATTTTGTCAAAGAACATCTGAAGAAAATTTTAAATTGATAATGTGTTGCAAATTCTAAAAAAAAAATGATAATTCAAAAATCTTATGTATACTGAAAATAAGGACTTTTAAAGGCAAGCAATGGAAAAAATAAAGTCTCCTTTTCATATGACCACATTCTAACACAACCACGTAAGACAGGCTGCTGATGCGGCCGATGATGATCTTAACGAATTCTAGCAGTTTGTGAAATTTCAAAAAATGAAGGGGTTGGGGACTCGAATTTGAAAAATCTTTTATTTTTTCAATGTAGGATCATGGTAAATCATAAAAGTTAGAAAGAGGGTACAAAAGGTGATCAGAGATTTACATAAGAATGTAAAGAAAGAAAAAATAAAAGTTTTTTCTTAAGAAAAGGAAGACCATATATAGATTAGTTACCTTTCATTTTATCTTATTGGAATGCAAATTTCATACCATGATATTTAAATTATAGACAATAGAATTGGATATTACTGTAAAATATTTGTTTTGAATATCAACATACTCAAGGAATGCAAGTCACCCTGGGTTTTGTGTTTCATTATCAATAATTTTCAATGAATTAATGGATGCACAAGATGTTCTTTATATTTTTTTTCAACAGTATTTCATGTTCATTTGCTGTACATTTAATGTATTTTTAAATCTAGCACACGCAATGCGTCCTTCAAGTATAAAAGAAGGCCAAGTCACACGCATCATACAGATAAATAAAACACTCAAATAAATGAAGATAATTTTTTAATCAGAATTTTTTTTAAACATCTAAAAAAAAGATTATGATTGTTGATAAATTATTTTTCTAATATTTTATTTTTTTTTTAGGTTCACAAACCGGCGGTTGTGTAAGTATTTCAGACTTAAAGACTTTTACACCCTCACAATTTTAATGGTTCAAAGTACACAAACTGCATTTGTTTTGATTTAATATAGTTTAAACTTAACAATTATTGCAAAAAAAATGTATAGCTTGCCATAATACTAGTATTTGATATGGGAGACATGAATAAACAGACGTGCATGTCAACAACAAAAAATCGTACATTTTTTGTAAATAATATTATAGAAATTATGTTAAAAACTTGTTCAACTGAATGATACTTTTGAATTATGAATATCAGGGGAAATATTTTACATTTGAAGTACAATAAAGAAATTGCCTGAATGAAGGTACCTGAGAAGGAGTTGTTGCCCATGTCAACATTTTTTCAAATTGAATAATAAATAAAGAAAATGTTTATTTTAAAAATGCTTTAACTTATCATTATTTATCATTACACCTATTTAAAAGCATTCTTCCAAAAGATATTGTTCTATTGGGCGTGAATTTAAATTATTATAATAACAGTTTTTGCAAAAACCTATGACATCACAGGAAGATGGAAATACCTTAAAATTAAACTTCTCGTATCATTGATCTGCACGGGTTATTAGCAGACCGTTAATGTTCTAATTATCTCCCGTACCGTATGTTGTAGCTTGATTGTGGGTTTACCGGAAGTATTTGCGAGAATGACCGATGTGTGAGACCACCTGGCGGTATGAATTCATTTAAGGAATGCAGCTTATTTCAACTTTTGTTATACGATATAACATAACTTGGGGCAGTTTATGCTTTATAAACCGCGAAGAGTAAACTGTCCCAAGTTATGTTATATCGTATAACATAAGTTGAAATAAGCTTCATTCCTTATAATTTAATTTCAATGTAAACAATGATACAATTTTTTTCATTTTTTCCTTCGGAAAAATTTTTCAAATATAGCATATTTCAAAAGTTAACGTCTAGCGGAGTAATACGTTTTTGACGTAACTCATTGTGACGTATGCAAGTTATGTTATACAAAATGGATAAAACCGTTTAACCAATCAAATTAAGTGTTACAACTGAAATTAAATTATTTTTCAATGATTGGATAAGGATTACAATATAATATATTTTGTTGAATAAGATATATTTTGTGCACAGTATTATAACGCTGAAAACCCCCAATGTAATTCAGAGGAAAAATTTATTTTTTGTCGAATAATGAAACATCTATTTCAAATATGAATAACCGAAATTAATAAACTTTCTCACTTGTTTTTAACAGCAACATGTGGAGGCCTCCTTACAGAACCTTGTTCAGCTGGATTTGTTTGCAGGGAAGGCTTCTGTTCCAATGGTCAGTTTCAATACATATAGATGAAAATCTAGTATTTACTTAGTATTTTCAGCGAAAGTTTTCTAAATCACCAAAAAAACCATCATGGATAGAGAGATGAATTTAAAGCAAACAATATTTTACCCATTGAAAACATTGAACATTTGCTCAAAAAGAATTCAGTAAAAGAATGATAATGACAAAATGAAGAAAAATGTGTAAATGTGGTTTTTTTTCTATCGTTATTATTAAAGTAAGAGATAGTATAGAGAGGTGAAAATCTTGAAGATTCTGATTCTTCTGAGTTATTTGAACATTTTGATATTCTAAAATACATGTAGGCTACATATGAAGATTTATTTCTGGTCCAGTGTTTCTTCAGAGGAAGGTTGTTCAATGAAACAACTAAATTTTTATTTTTTTTCTTCATAAACAAACATGAATTATCTTTATCCAAGAAATCTCTGCTGCAAGATTGGTTTTGTTTGGTTTGGCAGTTCTGCAGAAAAAGTTGAAAATGTCAATTTTAACGACGAATGACACACAATAATGAGATGAAAAGAAAGACGGACAGAGCACACCTGAGTCTTTGGCTCAGGTGAGCTATAGTAAAAAATGTTAATGAAATAATTATTCCTACCTTTCTTTCAGGAATTGTGGATTATCCAGCCTGCATAAGCGTATGTACCCATTTTGGAAATTACTATCCATTAATTTAAACATTCCATATTATTTTAACTGTAGATAAACAGAATACAATTCCTAAGATCTTAAGAAGAAGTGTTTACTTTATATTGAATATCTTTTCACTATAATTATAGACTCAAAACTGTCGACCCAATGAACGTTGTCGAGGAGGGACCTGTGTTCCAGGTATATATATGAGAGAGAGAGAGAGAGAGAGAGAGAGAGAATAATTGAAAAAGATAATATATTATGTAATAGGAAATTATATTAGGATGCTTTCGAAAAAACTCATTTTCTGTACTATTAGGCTTGTTCGTAAAATTTTGATATTTTATGCGATAAAGGCGTAACACTACTTGGTTCATTTATTTTGTTCCATATTTTCAGATGACATCATTTCAACACAGTGTAATTCAGTAAGTATCGCAGTCTTAATGTATTCTGGAAAAGTAGCCTATATTACAGTAGCCAATAAATGTGTACCATTATCTTATTTCATCTTTGAATCACTTGGCGGTATCGCAGAACTACCACATTTAATATATCTCTGATTATTTTTTATTAATTCAAGTTTGGAGCATTATCTATATTAACCAGCAAATGAAACATCTTGTTATGTCAGCAGCTTAGTCACTACACTATATCATACTAATTGCAAACGTTTAATTAAGAATCAATTCTAAAAGAACTAGTTTTGTCTGTTGTCAATATGATTGCTGTGACTTTTTTTTAAATCAAATGTTTAATCGCGATTATTTTTTTTACAGAACAAAGACTGTAGGACTGGGTTCCGATGTGAAAATTATATCTGTGTTCCCGGTAGGTGCTGTATAATAACAAACAGGTTTTATTTTGTGTTTTCTTATTTCTTATTTGGCAAACAATTACTTTAAAAAGAATTTTCAATACAAACATACATTTTTGGTCAGTGGAAGAAATAATTAATCCTCTTGATTTTCTCAGTTATTATCTTTTGTATTTTTAAGTTAACATTTGATAGAAATAATATATTTGACTGTGACGAACAATTGATATACCGGTATATATTTTTAGATGGAAATCAACCTCAGCGATGTTCAAATGTAAGTAGATAATAATTAATCAGTTATATTTGATATGTTTTAAGTACTGTAATTTAATATCAAATATAATGTCAAAATGATGGTTTCATTTAGGTTTGTTTTGTTAGTTCTTTCATTTAAAAATTCAAGGTGAAAATTTTGGTAAATTATGTCTCCCTGCACTAATCCTTTGTTCATTCTACATAGTTTATGAATTCATATTGTGACAACTGATGCTCTTTTATTTGTTAGTCGAATCCATGTCCCGTTGGACAACGCTGCAGGCAAGGAACTTGTATCAGAGGTAATTATTAGTTTTATTAACATAATATTGACGAAAAAGAAAGTTAATTAAGAAGACAAATATAGCTTTTTTTTGTCATTTTAATAGACATAATTCACATCTCGAATTACAATTATTTTAATCAAGACTTTTTTGTGGTCGGAAAATGATAGCTTCACAATATATTTTTGCTAGTTTGTTCATTGAAATGCTTTGAAACAAATCTTTTTGTTAGCGTATCTTTCACTGAATAAGTGAAATATATATATATATTTGAAGCGTGAAAATAATAATAATTATGATTTTTAAAAAAACATGTATCATAAAAAATCAGCCGTAAAGAAAAACGGTCTTGATTCATGAATTTGATTCACGAAATTAATCTAATACAATTTTTAGCTTTATCTTCATTTTATGTGATACCGGTATTAAATGAAAAGACTGGGCTTTTTTTTGGCATCTGATTAGTAAGAATTCTAGAATGTGAATAGTCAGCATGATTAACTAGTCAATTTTTCATTTACTGTATATTTTGTTTTGAGCCCAGCTACTGTAGATCATTAAATGTTCGCGACACCTTATTTTCGCGAGATTGTCATTGACTCTTTGTAAGCGAGACATAATTTTCACGAAAGTTGTTATTTCTCTATATAATCGTAAGGAATATTTTTATACGCGAGAATAAAATTTTCGCAAACGCATTGTCTCGCGTAATTACGCGAAAATTAAGTTCTCGCGAATTAAAAGTGATTTACAGTAACTTATTGTTACTTAAGTCTATGTGATATGTTAATGTTACCTCTAGTTTTAGTCATTTGTTAGTTACAATAAATGACATTTTTAGTCAATAGTTTTTTTTCTTAATACTATACACAAGAGGTTAAACAAAAACACATTACAGCAAACATTTCTGGATATTAAAATTAGTTACTTTTCAGTGTATAACTATCCATCAAAGTCTAAAATTATCTAAGTGACGTTTAAATTTATACTCATTTTTTTCTGTTGTAGACCCGACATCCTGTAGTGCGGTAAGAAATAAAGATTTTATGCTCTTTCACATGAAAACACTGTACATGTTATACATGCAATTCTTAGATATACTGAACAATTACTTACTTGGTTTGTTGGTATTCATGTAGTCTTAAAGTATGATTTCGCCTGTTGTTCTAGTGGAGGCCTTGTCCAGGAGGACAGATTTGTAGAAATGGTCGATGTGAAACTGGTAAGTACTGATTAGTCGTATAATTATTGACAACGAATTTTGTTTAGGTATTGGAATGAAATGTGTCGAACAAATGAGTATATGCTCAAAACGCATGTGAAAAACATATATTGTATGATGTTATTATACATGTAGATATTTTGACACGTCAGTTTTTTTTAAAAATTATGTTGTGACTAATGGAGTCTATGTTACACACTATGATACTGGATGTTTTTTGTACGCAGATGCCAAAAAACGCGAATTTAGGTTTGCTTTTGAGATAGGTAATTTTTAAGCATAAAAATATTACAAATCTACGAATGATATGAAAAAAGAAAGATCTAGTCATAGTACTATTTTACAATAAAATGTTATCTAAGGATTTCTTACAAAAAGTACTACATTTTTAGTACGTATTTATTAAATATCTGTCTTGTTTTAGAAAAGATAACTCTACTTTTGGTACTTTGCTATCTTCCATTAATAAAGAGTAACAACCGTATGAAATATTTTATTCTCATGGGGTTTTTTTTTTTGGTCTTATCTCAATCTTCTGTTGCTAGATTCCTTTATCTAAAAAAAATCAACTTTGTAAAAAGTGTGCTTATTTCTTTAAGTAAACTTTTTTTTAAACAAACAAAGTAAAATAATAATTTCATTCTATTGTTGAAATATTTTTTTTTCCAGGTCAAAGTGTTCGGTGTGATCCTGTCAATGGCGTAAGTAGATCTGTTTTATAAGCATTTCATTAGGTTTCGTTAAAAAGTACAGGTATATTACGAATAGTAAAATCGTTTTGATAAAAGTAAATTGAAGACGTTTCATTGTACTTCAATATTAAATTTTATACATTCCTTACGATATATTAAAAGAATAAGACTTTTCTTGGCATTATTTAATTGAACTTGAAGATTTCTTCACTTTTATTCAATGTAGCCCTTTTGTGAGCGAGGTTACAGATGTAGGAATTCACAATGTGTACGCAGTGGTATGTACATGTATTCATACTTAGAATATACTTGAATAAATTGAATGACTTCAAAACTTTAAGCTGGTTTGCTTTTCCCAACTTACATGAAAGCAAACTAATGCTAGTGGCAATAACAGAGTACTAATGATTTGTTTTTAAAACATGTTTCAGGGTTACAATAGATTCTTGATATTAGAAAATTAGTTCATGCAGGCCTAGTCAGTTTACTGAAAGCATCACATTCCGCTCGAAATCGTCCTCTCATTGCAGATTCTTTAAAAAAAGTTATAAGAATAAAATAAATAAAATTTCTTAATCTTAAATTAGATGCTTAAAGATGCTACTTTTAAACTTTTTTTTCGTCAGAGGCATATACATATTGATATTTGTGCTTTTTCATATCATTATCTCAGTTTATTCGATACATATGAGCATGCTCTACGCAAGAACAATTTCTAAAACGAGGTAAATTATTGACAAACAAGCTGATGCAACAAGAATATCAGCAGTCTCGTATAAAGTCATCATTTCGTAAGTTCTTTGGTCGATACAATGACCTTGTAAGCAAATACAATTAATGATTGAGTCAAATGCTGACTTACGTTTTTCATACTAATTGTTAGTTCATTATTTATACACTGAATTGAGGACAGATTTTCCCGTTATTCCCCGATCATAAAAGGAGCACACGTCGGGTGTGAATGGTCGGCAGGGGATGCTTACTCCTCCATGGCACCTCTGATGTGTTAGAGATCTGTGTTTGCTCTGCTCCTATTTTGTATTGTTTTATGGACTTTGATTTTGAATACTGTTCGTAATCTCCATATCCTTCATCCTAAATCTTTCATTAGAAACAATATAAATATGCTTATTCTGCGTTTTTTTTTTAAATTATCAGTTAATTGACATGTATATGTGTACGATTGTGTGTATTTGTTTCTATAAAGTATTTACTCTCCTTACTATGATATCCATCATGTTAATATCTGTTCTGTTTGTCTTTTACAATCAAGACTTGGCAGAATGTAATAGTCAGGTAAGTGTACATTTCTTTGTAAAAATATAAAAATCATCATATTGCAATCACGATAAAATGAAAGTAAATGGAACTGTAAATAAAAGATATTATATTCTATAATGTCAGGAAAGCATTATCCACTCTTTAAGTTATGTTAAACATTCCAAAATTATATTATCGATTCACCAAATTATATTTTAAAATATTAATATACATTCATCAAATTATAGTTGGAATATTTAGACAGTTCAAAGTTTCTGAAGTTTTAAGAATTATTTTCTCACTTAAAATTTCTGTTTATAGAGACCGTGTCAACGGGGATACCAGTGTCGTATGGGAAACTGTGTCAGACGTGAGTTGGTATAATAGAGTCATGTTCATAATTAGATTACATACATTCTGTGTATTTAAAATTTAACGTTTTGAAAATTTTTGTTGTTATTGTTGCTCATATAAATGAATTATCATATTATATAAACGTAAAATTAATTTTCACACAAGCTTTAATACCATGGTATAAATTTTCCCTTTATCAATATGAAATTTAAGATTTCGTCTGTCTTTTTTTTTCTCCTTGAGGCGAAAACGTTATTGATACAGAGAATGCAAGATCAGTAAATTCTGTATATAAACAATAAAAAATCACCTAAGGTCTAAATGATGTTTAATAGATTGTTACCTAAAATTAAGCAGTTTCATTTTTTTTTCTGAAATTCCTAGTTCCAAAAAGGCCAAAAGTGAGCCTTGTTCCTTTAAGGTGTCATAATAATGCATCAAATCTTCATCATTTTACCAGTATAATGTGTCTTTTTCCTTTTTCAGAAGTGACATCTCCATCTCCATATCCATCTACGACTAGATGTCAATATGTAAGCTATTCATTTTTTGTACAATATTGTTGCATAATTAATTTAGCATTTTAGGAACAGTTAAAGTATTAATTATTTTATATTATGTTTTCCAGAATAGAGAGTGTCCCGCTGGTCACGAATGTATAGGAAGTGGCGCACAGGCAGTCTGTATTTCAGGTTAGTGAAAATGACAAGGCGCCCACGGATAAAGATTCCGTATTTATGCACCTCTTTTGACCATATTTTTTGTGATTTTAAGAAATTTTGATATACAAGAATTATTTTTTTATGTGATTTTTAGGTTATTTAAATTCAAAAGAATTATTTTACTTTAAAACGGGAACGAAATAGAAATATTTTAATATCTTATTAAATTGCAAATAATTACAAAATTTGAAAAGGGCAGAAATCGCGGAACTTTTCACATCTATCTTTTTTTTGTACACGGATAACTACTGAAATAAATAATTTTCTGTTTTTGTGATATTAGAGATGTTATAACATTTTTATTATTTACAGTGATTGTCTGAGCACTGAATGGAGTTCCAGTGCACAGTATCAGGAGTAATGGATTGGTCACTCATCAACGAGATTGAACTGTGTTGTACTTGTATACTGTGATCATAGAGAAAATAAATACATATATATAATGTTCTCGTCAACTTATTTAAAAAGTTACGGTACCTTAATTCAACAGATTTATTTTTTTTTATTAAATTGTGTCAATGTACGTTTTGGTGTTCATAAAGTATTGAAAATGCATATAGTTCCTACTCTGTATTCTAACGTGCGATGACAAGGTTTCGCGTGTGTTATAGAGATTTGAACGTCATGGATTTTTAATGGATTTCATGAAGAAAATTACACTGAATGTAAATATACGAAAATGGTATTCAAATCAATTTCACAGCTGGCTTCGTAGAAAAACACAGCGAATGTAAATATTTATAGTTATATCCCTTTGTATACATGTGTTATATTCCTTCCTTCAATATTTGAACATTTCTTAATATCACAAAAAGGAATATTTGGTGATTTTTTCTTTTAATTTGACATTGCTGCGGTAAGTTTGGAGAAAAATATAGGAAGGTAATCAGAATATAAAATGGACAAGGCAATGTGGAGAAAAAGGCTGCATTCTCTAGTATAAGGGGAATTTGAAAAATTAAATTGAATATTTATATCTTTAAAGCTTCGCAATAATGATTTATCCTTATGGAAAGGAAATACTTTTTTCATAGTTTATAATTCAACACAAAAGAAAGTTATCAAGAAGTCATTCTTCTCAGTTTATTGCATAAAAACCAGTATGATTGATATTAAATAACGTTTTTATCACACAAAATGAGATTGATTGTCTCACTCAATCCACTCACAAATATTTACATTCAATACAAAAAATATATATGAAAGTAGAATAATGTAAATGCACTAGCTATTAAAGGAAATTTAATACATAAATCCTCGAGAGTCTCAGAAATTAAATTGTCCGAATCTTTTGTCTGCTTATCGTTTTCCGTATAGGTATCCACTGGACGAATCCATTCCTAGTCGTCCAAAGCGTTTATTGTATAAGAAACCACGTGATCCTTTGACACCAAGTCTCCAAAAGCGCTTTTCTTTTTCATCGTCCCGTTTTCCATAAAGGTACCCACTGGATCCGCCTAATCCTAATCTTCCGAACCTTTTGTCCATCTCGTCTCTTTTCCCATAGAGATAGCCAGTTGATCCGCCTATTCCTAAACTTTTATATCTCTTATCCATATCTCTTTTACCGTATAAATATCCTCTTGATCCGCCTATGCCGTAGCGGCTGTAGCGCTTATCATCGCTTCGTTTTGCGTAAAGAAAACCGCGGGATCCACCAAATCCTAAACGTCCATATCTCTTATCAACATCTCGTTTGCCGTATAAGTATCCACGAGATCCGCCCATTGACAGTGTTCCAAACCTCTTATCCATTTCCTCACTCTCTTCCGGTGTTAATTCTCTTTCTGAATCTTCAGGATTATCCTGCAGAACACTTTCATCGAGATTGTTGATGCTGTATGCCTGCTTTAAGCAATCTTCAGTATTTTTTGTACAGATTTGACAGAACTGAAATGCTTTGTCCTCACCACAGCAGTCTGTTAACTTGACGGCGATCACCTGTGGAAGTCTTGAGCAGGCGATACACGTTTGAGCGATGTCTAGGTCTGCGTCACAGCGCGTGCCCTCTCCGGTATCACTGACGGGGATTGGGCTCTCCTTGTCGGCTGCGGAGAAACAAATCAGCCCGAGAAAAACTAGCAGCAGCATCTAAATAAAAAGATGAAAATGTTAGATACAAATTCATGCATGTATTGTATCTGAATGCTATCTCATATGAAATTGTACGCATTAAGTATTATTCTTCAAGAATACACTCTACTAATATATACATATTTTATGTTTTAAAAAAAAGACATGTTCCGGAATGCACCTTTTACTATCTAGTAGTCATTTAATAACTATATGGCAACAAAGCTCTTGACAAATCGCAAGCAAAGATCATAAAAATCACAATCAACTTATTTATGACCACCTTGTATTGTATCATTTAGAGACAAGAGATCTCAAGTGGTTCTAATGATAGGCCAAGCCGAGTTCATTTCTGCAGCTAAATAATATGTGACCAAATGGCCTCTCACAGACTTTATATTACGCATTGACATATGTTATATACAATTATCAATCTCAAGTTAACAAGGCCAATGATCCTAATAGGGACTTAGTATTTCCCATTCTATCAGCATCACTGTGATCAGTGATGTATATTTGAATATCTCTAGATCTTTACTTAACAAAGCCTAATCGGACCTCTGAATTCCCTGTTAGCTGAACGTGTTGATGAATTTGACCCGAAGAAGCACTAGGAAATTACATTCCCGTACTCCAGAGCGATCTTATCCCACCAATAGGACAGAATAGACCCGTGTTTGTTAGATATGAAAGCGATTGAAATGGGAGATAGCCTCTCTAAGTGGAGACGATATCAAATAAATAGGATGTCCGAAACTGTTTGTAATGAAGAGTGAGTCAACATTTTAATGGATGCAATAAGAGGTTTTTAATTATTGGATTTTATCTCAGCTTAGTTTAATGAAAAAGGTCTACACTGACTATGCAAACAAACATCAGATTTGCATAAATCAATACATGTACTCTAATGTCGTAATGATTACAAATATAATATACTTTAGAAATGAGGGGGAGAGGTTTTGATATAGAAGTAAAGTTTCCTTAATATTTTTAAACATACGAATTCTATGTTTGTATTCTCTCTCTCTCTCTTATCATTTTAAAAGCCTTTTCCATAAGTCTTTTTTAATTACGCATATATATATTCTTCACAACATTGGAATGATATTTCAAACTGGACAATTATTTTGCCAGAAAAGGGAATTATTTCAGAGCCAGAACGAAAGCCCAAAATAATCTTTCATGTGCCAATTAATTTTAATATTAACTAGAGAATACAAGAAAGGGAATTCTTAAGATCTGTTTTAACCAACAGCAGATTTCAAGAAAACATATTTCCAACAAAACGTAATCTTCTATCCTTGTGGGGGTATACTAGTAATATAGAATCAATTCGCAATAAAAGACACCACAAACTCTACCACATCTGTTTCATATGGATGTATAACTGACTCTAGAAGATAATGGCCAATTAAGAACCAAACAATGTTATAAACTGAAGGAGACGACTTTGTCCTTTACATCTTTAACGTCTCTAAGTTATTTTTTTAACATTCAGATATCACCAGAATAAAGTGTTCACGTCTCCCAGCTAATTCGAAAGGAAAAACCATGCTCTGAATAGGATTGATTATTATCAAAACTGATGCAGGCCACTGACAAATGGGTTAATGCTATGGGGCATTCAACAAATTGGTGTATATAATTGCCTTATTAACAAATATAAGCAATAAACTTAGATATTTTTTTAAACACTAATTTGACTAATGATTGCTTGATTGAACTGAATAACACAGAAGGATCGGGGCAACACGGGGTTTTTACTCGAGCAACTGATTTCACCTCTGCTATTTTAAGGGGTCCATGCTTTTGCTCTGTTTACTATTTGAATTGTTTAGAGGGATTTGTGCTGATTACTCTTTTCTGTCTTCAACCCTTTCATGTCAAAAAAATAGTCTCAATTATCGTTATCAAAATATCTTTGTAATTCTAAGTTACATCTAAAAATCCGATTCTCATTAAAAGGAACAATTACATCTTAGTTTCTCTGAAATAAGTAATGTAGAGGAGAGTTTATTTGATAGACAGTATACCATGCATAAAAATACACATTTCCATTTATTAATACTGATATTTGTTGGGGTTGAATTTAAATAGATGTATCTTTTTATTCCTTTCACTAACCATAATGTTTGATTGAATCTTTAGATGAAAGATAATTCAGGACAATTTGTATGTTAAATTGCTAATAGCTTGTTTGTTCCAGAATTCCTGGTGATTAGCTTTTTGTTTATAATTTGTTTGATTTCCATATTTTATCTTTTTTGTAGATAAACAAAATCCATTCCCATAAAATGGCATTTTACCAGTTCAACTATCAAAGAAAAACTTAAATATGAGATGAAAGAGAAACATAAAAGTGACTACCTTTCCTTAATTCTGTTAAAATCATCTTTGCGTGAACTTTTACCATTCTGTCCATCTCCTATATTTTTCTTTTATCAATCAGTAACAAAAAAAAGATTTTTTTCAAAGAAAGCAAAACAAAACAAAATAAAAAAAAACTAATGCTACTCATTATTCTTTGTTTAGTGGCAATTATTAAAATACCAAATTAGTGCACATGTCCTCATTGTCCTTAAGACAAAGGTGAAGATGATGAACAGCGAGGGATTTCATTATACGCAGAAACTGAGAACATGGCAGACAAACACAGACCCGTGAAAAATTTCAGAGTTGAGATCAGGTACCAAGAAGGAATAAGCATGACATCTTTCATTGGCTCTATAAAATGCTTTGGTGAACGAAATAATAGGTTGTCATATTTTTAAAAAAAAACATCATAACAAAAGGTTTGAAATAATTTTTAGTTGTTTTTGCAAACAAGGTCATTAAAACGACCAAAGAATTAACTGACAAAAACGAAATAAATAGAAAAAGGTTGAAAAAAATAAGTATCAATTCTGTTTTAAATGAATATTATCTAACAGGCAAATCTTTTGATTAAGCCTTAAATCAGAAGAAGTTTATTTCCTCGTGAATAGTAATAGGATTCGAAAGAATACTTTGCGGTCCGAGTGTCTAGTTTTTATGACCATGGTTCCTTTGAATTTCAAAGATTCCTATCAACGATTTCATTTCCTGTTCTTTTTTATCAAAAGCAATCAATATTTCAGGAATTAGACGACTGTGGGTGATGTGTACTTTTCTCTTATGAATATTTACCTGACCGTTCAACGTGTCGTTATCATTTCAT
The DNA here is from genome assembly GCF_032062105.1 of Saccostrea cuccullata. Lineage (NCBI taxonomy): Eukaryota > Metazoa > Mollusca > Bivalvia > Ostreida > Ostreidae > Saccostrea > Saccostrea cuccullata. Next base: position 135,100 of record NW_026930219.1, read on the forward strand.
TTGATGAAAATTTTGTATTTTCAACTCCCTGAAATGGTATTGATTAACGCTTTCATTATTTAAAAAAATAGAATATAAGCTGTCAACAAGAGGCCCAGGGGCCACAGGGCTCACCTGAGCACATCGGCTAGGAAAAAGCACATATCAGATCAGAACTGAAAGTTTACTGAGGTGATGGTGGAGGGAGGGGGGGGGGGCTTGAATTTTAACCCCCCAGGGGTTCATGATTTGAACTAGAATCTACACTACCTTAGGATGATTCCATATAAATATCACTAATCATGGCTTTGAAGTACTTGAAAAGAAGATTTTAAATATATTGGTTTCCCAATATATCCCTATGTAAAACTTGGGTCGGCCATTTTTAGCCCCGGGGGTCATGATTTGAACAAATTTTTACACTACCTCAGGATGATTCCACATGAGTTTCATCTTTCCAAACCCAGTGGTTCTTGAGAAGAAGATTTTTAAAGATTTTTCTTATATATTCCTATGTAAAACTTGGGTCGGCCATTTTAGCCCCACCCTTGCCCCGGGGCTCATGATTTGAACAAACTTGAATAACAAAAGATTCCACATGAGTTTCATCTTTCCTGTTCTAGTGGTTCTTGAGAAGAAGATTTTTAAAGATTTTTCGTATATATTCCTATGTAAAACTTGGGTCGGCCATTTTGGCCCCACCCTTGCCCCGGGGGTCATGATTTGAACAAACTTGAATCTATACTACCTGAGGATGATTCCACATGAGTTTCATCTTTCCTGGCCCAGTGGTTCTGGAGAAGATGATTTTTAAAGATTTTTCCTATATATTCCTATGTAAAAATTGGGTCGGCCATTTTGGACCCACCCTAGCCCCGGGGGTCATGATTTGAACAAACTTGAATCTACACTACCTCAGGATGATTCCACATGAGTTTCATCTTTCCTGGCCCAGTGGTTATTGAGAAGAAGATTTTTTAAAAATGCCATTAATTTTTAACAAATTCATGATTATCTCCCCTTGGAAAAGGGCGTGGCCCTTCATTTGAACAAACTTGAACCCCCTTCACCCAAGGATACTTTGTGCCAAGTTTGGTTGAAATTGGCCCAGTGGTTCTTGAGAAGAAGATGAAAATGTGAAAAGTTTACAACGACGACGACGACAACGACGACAACAACAACGACAACAACGACGACGACAGACAACGGACAGATTGTGATCAGAAAAGCTCACTTGAGCCTTTGGCTCAGGTGAGCTAAAAATTCAACATCTTTTTAATGTTTACGAATTAAAAACATTTTCCCTTTTTGTTATTTTCTTTCAAAAAGTGGTTTAAAAAAGTAAAACGCGTGAAAAAAGTAAGCATTGATAAAATACTCCTTACTTTGAATAGTTTGCAAATACATGAATGAAGTTTCAGACAATGTTTACTTACTTGTTCCAGAATGATAACTCTCTCATTTATATAATAGCTATTTTACACGAATTTAAAAAGTAGGAACAAATTATCTCCTTTGCGACTCTCCAGTAATGCCATTCAAGACAACTCTGCAATGCTTTTGCTTCAATCGATCGGGTTTAAGTGGCCAACACCAAGATTTATTGATACATAACTTTCTACATCGCCATATCAGCCACAGTATTCAAATTTTTATAGCTGATCTGATGCAACGAGAAAATTACAGAGCAAAACATCTAGCATCTTATTGCTGAAAGGGAATCGCCTTTGGATATAGTGTATTCTGGAGTTTACGGCTGATCAAGTCGAATAGGGCGTTTGATTAAGTGGCTGTTTTAATGTCTCGTCATGTTTTTCTTCGATTCACACATTGACTGATAAATAATTTTGTCCTTCTATGCAAGTGACTCCTTTAACGATTTTTTTTCTTTATAAGACAATTTGTGAGATATTATACAACATTATACAACAATCAGCATCATTTTATAATAGTAACAGATGACCCATTTCATATCACTGTGCCACTCAAAATGATGTTTCACTTATAAATAATCCAATGTTGTATTTTCCTAATTTTGCAAAGGAACGCAGAAAAAAAATGCAAAAAAATATTTTCTTCAGATAATGGTATTATTCAAAATTTTCAAACAATTCAGTCCAAAATAGTCAAGTTATGTACGAGAGGATTTGAAAACTTCTAACATTGTTCTCTGAATCATTTACCATGTAACGATTGTTTTGTTTGACTTTCTGTCACTTCCTTATTTCCTCATTTGTTTTAATCCCTTTTGCGTTTTATCATCCAGTTTTAGAATGTCCGTGTTTTTCTAGTGATATCTTTTATTAGGAACATACATTACCATTTGAGGATAACATTTATGGCTTCAACAGACAGACATATGTACATAAAAACTAAGATTTCTTTCTCTGTTGTTGTTGTTTTTTTTTTCTTAGCTGAGTATTGAAAAACAAACATTCGCATATTTTTATACAAAAAATAATTCTGTTTTAACAGAAAGGCACATTAACCTTTTTTACTCAATCAAGCTAAATAAAAATAAATAACTAAACAGTTTATTTCATTGGAAATAAAGACATTACTTCTTGATTGTTGGTAGCATATCTTATTTTTCATTCACTAGATGAAAATATTTGTTTGTGTGGGGTTTTTTTGTTTGGTTTGTATGTCTATTGTGTAACGTCCCTCTCGAAATTTTTTCACTCATATTGAGACGCCACCACTTGTCGGTGGAGAGCTGCAATTGTGTCCTATACTCGGCTTTCATGGTCATTGAAGGATCTTTTTCGTGCCAACACCTACTGCGACACGGGACCTCGGTTTAATCGATCTCAGCCGAAGAACCTGTCTTCACGTCCCTCAGTGGTATTCAAACCCACGACGTTAGAATTAACTCCTTATTTCGCGACTCTGGAGCAAATGCTCTAGCCACTGCGCCACGCGAACGACCACGTTGAAACTGAAATTTGAATATGTATGGAGTATGGCAATAACGAGATATATGCTTAAAAAGTCCAATAAAACAATAAAAATCGGGAACAGAGCAAACATAGTCCTCTAAAACATCAGAGGTGGGATCAGGTGCCATGGAGGTGTAAGCATCCTCTTACCCTCTAACCAGCCGTGTGCTATTTGTTATGATCGGTAAAACTGAAAAATTCGTAGAGAATTTCACCTATTAAAATGGCCTGTCAATTAGAATGAAAAAGTCAGCCATCGGCGCTTTCGACTTCATATTTGTCAAAATATAAACCAGTGCATGATATTTATCTTTCTACTAAAAACATCATATTAACAAAATATTTCGACAGTGGCAATCTTCCTCATGCACATTTACACTTTTGCCATACCACAATTAGGCTTGCAGGAGGCAAAATGAATTTGGATGGGAAGAAATCTTTATTATGGAAAAATGTATGTGGGGTGCTTTATTATAGTTTATTTATCGTTATTATTATTTATCATAGATTTCTGTCAGTACATCCTTGCTGTTTGATCTGCACGGAAAGACTTTTGATAATTACTTTCTGGCAAACTCTTAGATCAAATCTGTTATAAACATTTCATTCATCAATGTGAGAACTCTAGAAGGTTATAACTCTAACCTTTTTTTTACCATAATTTTGTTACCTAATTAATCAATGATCAAAGTAGAACTATTCTCAATCGAGATACTAAGTATTAAAGGTATGCTAACATTATCTGATTTCCCAGTCGTTAAACTTTTTTTGTTGTACGCAATTTTCTCAGAGTAAAAATCGTGACATCTGTACTTCCCAATACAACGTCAAAAAATCCAGCTTATCCCTTTTCCTGTAACCTTCTTATAACCTTGGTGTGAAATCTTGTTCATTTTCTTTTGGATGGTAACAGAATTCGTCAGCAATTTCCGACCGATACAAAGATCTGGTGCTTCAAGCCAAACAAACATTTTCTTTTTCCTGTCTTGTATTCCGTTTCAGTAATGTTTGGCCTTCGTTTGTTCCAGACCAACTTCGGTTTCAGTTACCGGAAATTACACTATTTTATTTTATGAAAATAATTATCATTTGCATATTTTGATAATTTATGGCTATCAACAAGGGAATTAATGCCATTTTTGATAAATGAGTGTAAATATAACTCATACGTTTTAATTAGAATTTTCCATGCAAATTCTAATTATGGATAACTGCTGACTGATACTATGTTAATGTAATAATGCTGGGGAATCTCTCTATTAAAATCTTACAACGATAAAACTTTCGCAGGTTGCAATATTCATGGTTTCATTAAGTATATACATTGCATTGTGAGCAAATAAGAACGTATATAATTGTAAATTAAATAAACATGTAATATTCTTTATACTAAGGTGATTTACAATTAAGCTCTATGACGCAGTTTGCCCAAGTTAAGCTGGTAACAATCCGATCACGCCTTATTTTGGTGGAACAGACTGGAATAAGATTGAATTGAGAGCTGTGTGGAAACGATTCTAGTGTTCTATGTGCTTCGTTTTATGTTTTATTCTCATATGACAAAGAGGTATAAATCACGTCTCTTTTTCTCCACGTGTACCATTTCGTTAAATTTAGCTCATCTCTTTTATAAGCTTATCTAATTAAAATTTTTATACAATAATATATTGATTTTTCGGATACTTTTAGGTGAAGGTGGGCTTTTATGATTGTTAATTGAAAGTTGCTTACGTGTTCATCATAATGCAATTTTTTTTCTAATTTCAGACATTTTCTCTGCCTTAAACCTGATGTATATACAGATATGGATAATTAAAAGTTTTAAATTTGGTCTAATTTATTTATAAAGTCAGAGGGTACTGAAAGAAATTCCACATTCCTTTCTAACCTTCACTGTAAAAAAAATAACTAGTTAATGTCACGAAGAAAACTAGTAGATTCACTGTCCATACAATCACTACCTTAATAGTAGTTTTACCAGATATTGGTATATTTACTAGATAAGATTAGTAAATTTATAATTGATGAGTAACTTTCACTATATAGGTATCTAAGTATCTATACGACCCCCGCTCCACAACTCACTATCTTAACCAGTAAACTGAAAGTTTACTAATCAAGACCAACGCTTTACGAAACACACTAGTTAAATTCACTATGTTTTTCTTTCAGTGTTTTTAAGTGTATAACTGTACACTTATTTAAATTTAACATTATTTTTTTTAGAGAGAAATGATTATAATGATGATGTCTCGTTCCCATTATTTTCCCTGATTTTACTCTTAAAATAATTTAGGGATGAAGCTTATCTCAACTTTTGTAATACGAAAACAGAATAAGGCTTCACATTGATTAAATTTTAAAAGTAACGTCAAGCGGAGTAATACGTTTTTTGACGTAACTCATTGTGACGTAGGCAAGTTATGTTATACAAAATGGATAAAATCTTTTATCCAATCAAATGACGGGTTACAAGTAAAATTAAATTATTTTGTATTCAGAAATAAAATGTATGGATAAAATTATTCATTTTTTTGTTTGTTTATTTATTTATGAATTGAATTAATAAATTTGTTTTTTAATTTTGTTTCTGAGTGTTGTTCGGTTAAAAGAAAAAGACATATACCAACGCGATATGGGGAAAATGATTGATAAAAGATAGTTGGCTGCTACCATATCATGATGTTTTTTATACTTTACTATGATAGTTTACTTAAGCACATTCTTTTAAGTGTGGAGACCGATCCTTCGGATGATACCATTGAATCCGAGATCTTGTCGCAGCAAGTGGTGGCACAGAAAATCTATTATTTTTCGAAGGTTCTAGAAGTGCAGTTACAAATCTTATAACTTGCAGCCCTTCACCGAAAAGTGCTGCATTATATGAGGGGAAAATTCTCGAAGAGACTTTAAATAAATTGAATTATACTTCATAATTTTAACTTAATACTTTCAAATTTTGAAAAACAACGCAAATTAAAAACTTTTCTTAGAAATTTAGAGCCTTAAAATATCTTAAATTTATTCTTCCTGTTCTGAATACAATCATTTTGACCAAGGAAGGTTAATGACAGTTAACCGATGTTCCATACTTTAACCTCGATTAAAGAAAGCATTTCGTAAATTCTATGATCATAATAATGAAGCTGTTAACAAATATAACCTATCATTGGGTCTTATGATTGCTGACGTGATTCTTACCAATTGTTCGCCCTTTATAACTTTTACTAAATGTGGCCACAGAATGTTCCTTCTCCCTGATTAATTTAGAGGACTGTTATGAACAGTCGACAGGGGATGTCTACTCCTCCAAGCCACCGCTTCTAGAATTTTTTGGCGTCCTTGTTTTATGTTCTGTTTACATATATGTATTCGTATTGTCTGTAGATTTTTTTAGATCGTTCCCTGTTTGTTATCTTTATCTCTTTCATTGAATTCCATATCATGAAAACAAATCTTGAAATAAACCTTGATATGTGAAGATGCAAGAAAAATTTGTCTTCTAATTTACTAAGAAAGAATATAAGAATTGAAAATTCATTTAGTAAAAATACGGTGCTTTACAGTGATAAAAAATTTTGCAATAATAAAAAAAATCGTTACTTTGAAAAATTACTTAATAAAAACTTTTACATTTTTCATTTATTTTAGTAATAAAAGTTGATGATATGATTGATTGTAGTGAAAAGATGGAAAGATGGATTGAGAGTACTTTTTAAAACTATATTTGGATATAATAAACAGTTCTGTAGTAGCTGTTCAGTGGTTTTGTTGAGTAATTTTGTACGACAAAAAGGTCCTGCATTTTTAGGGTATTATATATTATTTATGTTCTCATATTTTACAGATTAATACTTTAGTAGTAAATAATTGCAAAGTAGAATACGAATCTAATTGATATTTGTAGTTTGAAATTAATCAAAGAGCTCGTTTTAACAAATCTCCTTTCATGCTTCAGTCTTATCTAATAACATACATGTATGTCGACAATCCTAGGTTTAAACAATTTTGTGTAAGTAGTTTTCTGAGAAAATATTTCTAATATATAAAGTAGAATTTTATTTACGTATATTACCCATATTATCTTCTATTGCCTCTACGAATTAATCAACATATGGTCATATACTGAATTTGGTTTCTTGTTACTCTATTTCAGTTTGAGAGGAACATTCTTTACAAGGAACTACGTATTGTAACGGGGTGGGGGGGGCAGGCGGACGGACGGAACCTCCTCCGTACTCTTACTGGGACCGCCGTCTCCCTCACTCTATCTATAGGGGCTGTCTTATCTTTCGTGGCAAGGCTTGCGTTACACAGCTCAACCCGAGCTCAGGAGGGCTAGTATGGCACAGTGGTTCAAAACTCAATACTCTTTAATCGTTTTCCACAACACACTAAATTATCTCCCTTTAATCAATGAACTCAGATAAAACACCACTGCCCAAAACCTAAACCTCCTTTTATTAACCCGCGCTCTCTAAGTTACACTAAATTTATAAATACACGAAATCTCTCAGCTTTTCTTCTCTATTTGTCAAGCTCGTTACAACCTAGACCTACGGAAGTCACTAAAATTCTTAAATTATCATTACTCAGTTCTTATACTCTTATATCCCACAATTTCCATCTTGTTGGAAAATCACACTTTGATAAAACCTTGTAAATCTCTGTACTTGAAATGAGACAAAATACAGTTTTACAATTTATTACAAGAATTATCTCTTAAATAAACAATCAACAAACAAATTCTAAGCTCTGTCTCAGTCTGTCTGTGTCACCTATTAGTCCTGACTTACCTAAAATCAACCTCAATACAACTCACAAAACTCCTAATTCTCAGAACTTCCTTCCAGACCTCCTGGATGAAAGTAAAAACCAATAACTAAAACTTAATCCCTTAAACCTAATTAATTCCTAACAAATTTCAAACACCAGTAATTCCTGCAAATTTCCTAAGTCTGAATTTCAGTTAAAAACAGTAGCAAAATTTAGAAATACACTAGCTTCCTTAGCTAAATGTATAAATTACCTAAACAATTTTAAGTATTTCTAAAATTTAACAATAATTTACCAAAAATTCAAACAACCAGCAAATTTTAACCAGGTCCAATTCTCAGCTAAAATTCACTAAAACCTGACCAAAACTTCCTATAAAATTCCACCAATATTCCAAAAGTTCCTAAAAATCCTTAAAATAACCCTGGCTCTTCTTAAACTAAAACTAAAAAGTCATTATTACATTTAAATTCAAAACGCCCAACCCATACTAACTCCTTACCCCTAAAACACGACTTCTCTAAACAAACCAACCTAGCAGAAGAGCAAAAATTCCTTGAATCTCTCTCTTTTATACAATAACATGACGTAATTGTTGGAAACTGTTGGACTCGTTGGAAAACGTTGGAGAATCTCTCGTGACATTTCCCGTAAGCAGCAAAGTCTATAGAAAAATCTAACAACTACATACAAGACAACTTTTCTGAATGAAAGTAATCTCCGAATACCTTCTTAGATTAAAATAAGTAAATTAATTTCTATTTAAATCAACAAATAACACAATTAACTCCAAAAATCCGAAAACTATCGTAACTTTTACGATCGGGCTCGACCTACACAATTTACGACCGCCAAGTTCGTAAACAAATCTACCAGTCTATAAACTGCCGATAATTAACTGAAAACAAGTTAAACTTCAAGAAAACATGATTTCATCTATAAATCTATGGTTCATCTACTACAGAAGACCAATTAAAGTCCCTGAAACATGAAGTAAGCTAAAATAACACCACAACTTTACTACTGCTATGATCAGCTGATTTCTACGTAACTCAAAACGTGCACAAACTATTTCAACTCATGTAGATTACTTAAACTTGTCAATAATCACCTATCAACTACATGCAAAGCATAAATCAGTACATATTTCTGAAATGTCAAATAATTATAACACATATACAAATTCATTTTAACTCTCCTGTAATGTCAACAATAATCAGGTTCAATAACTCTCATTTTTTACTCTGTATAAAACTAATCTGTCAAATCTCTAGACCGTTACACTACCCTCCTCTCAAACTATTTGTGTCCTCACAAATGACTTATCTCAAGTAAATGTCAAATCTAAACATTAAGGTCAAAGTGTCTACCCTACAATGTACAATCATCAATACATTACAATAATATGACATTACATCTGAGATTAGAACTTTGGCTATGATTTACATATATCAATGCTTTAATTTACCGTCCTTTATTCTTTCCTAGAATAGAATATCACTTAGCACAGTTCCATTTAACACAATCACACGCGATTCGAATTCCTGGTCCTTCTCATCAAGGCATCGTCCCGTCAAAGATTACCGTCAGATTACGTCTCACCGTCTAGCATCACAGTCAGTCCATCTCAGTCTGCTTGGCTCATCATCATCACCTCATACCATCATGGTAATCGTCAAAACTGTAATGTGTTTACCTTTGTGTACTCCGTCTGCGGGTCCTCTGTGAACGATGAGGGTCTTGCTCCACCAATGCCCCCTTCTCCTGTCCCCTTCATGGCGAGATTCCTGATGATTCCAACGTTGGTTTCCCACTGCACAGGTAAGGCTGCAGTGATGGTTCCATCGTTGCCACCATGGACAGTGGATTTCACAGATGGCACTAAGTACAGTCTCCTCACTGGCACTGCACCATAGCAGGTATCCTTTTCTTGACTTTGAGGTAACATCAATATGTCGGATCCTAAGTCAAACTTCTTAGTTTCATCTTCTTCATCTCCCTGGATCACTACGGTTTTCACCTCTTCCTCAGAGGAGATTTTCATGCTAACTTTACTTCTCATAACATCATCATTATTCTCAACAACATTATCTGCCATTGTCACTGGATATCTAGCAACAAACTCTTCCAACGGTTCCTCTATAAAATCCTTTGACACTTCACAACACTCATCCTCTTCTCTATCAACAAGTACTGGTACATCCACAATCACTTCTGATTTGGGGGGAATCTGATAATCTTCCTCAGCACAGACTTTCCTTAGTTGGCTGGGTTGATGGTTCTGGATGCAGGGGATGGAACAACCATTCAACAGGATAACCCCTTCACTAAGTTTAATATTTGCTGGTCCACCTGGACCCTTCATCAGCACATCTAATCCCAATAAAACTTCATCTTCAATTTCAGCAACAACTAATTCTTCCTCAAGCTTCAATTCTCCTAACTCAAACTTGAACTTGGCTTTCCCCATCTCCTTCAGAGGTTGGCCATTTATACTGGTTAACATGTAAGACTTCTCTAAGTGGGGTCGTACATCCTCAGGGATCTTCCTGTAGGCTCGGTCCGACAGCACCGTCCGGATAGCTCCCGTGTCGACTGTAAGCATGACCTTCATGCCTTGAATCTTCCCTTTTATATAGATGCCCTCACTTCTCATGAGTTGTCTTGCAACTTGTGTGATACCTTGATCACCAAGGGTGGTAACTCCTGTTGGTTGTGTTGTCTCCTGCATTTTCCTATGACCGTTATCTTTCCCTTCAGTTTGGGTCACTCCCTGGTCAACTGGAGTGACCCTCTCTAGTTTGACGACAAGTGGGTCAAATTTGGAGAGGAACTTTGTAAGGTTACATCTCCACTTCGCTGGATATCGTTGGGTCGTTGTTGATTGGCAGTACTAAGAGTACTCTGTTGGAATCTCCCCTCATTGTTATGAGTTTTCTGTTGATTCCTTAGTGGACAGCTCCTAGCAAAATGTCCATTTTGGCCACAAACAAAGCAAATTCCATTATTTGGTCTACTTGTTTGAGGATCTGCATGTCGTCCGGGTGCTGGTAGGTTACCATTGTAAGGCGATCTTACATTGAAGTCATAAGCGGGATTTTCCCTCCTCCCTGGCCATTGGTTGGAATCAGATGATCTCTCTGTAGACTGTGTCTGTATTTGAGATCTGATTTGTTCCTCTACCAACTGCTTTACCAGATTTTGAAGATCTCCTTCCTGTATGGTGATGGTCCTTGGAGCACCTGTTTGGGATTTCTGTCGTTCAGACTTCCATCCTGTTGATTGCTTTTCCTGTGGCTGTACTGATTTCTTAACAGGTTTCTGCTTGACTGGAGTATTGACCTGTCTTGTGGGTTTCTTTTCCTTCCTGTCACTGTCTTCTGGATCATGGGGATATCTGGTGGTCTCCAGGTAATGTACCACATGATATACAGCATCCTCGATTGTCTCGGGCTCCTTATTCAGTTCCACATAAATCCTTGTCTTCTGGTCTCGAAGTCCTAGGAGGAATCTCCTTAACAAATCCTCCTGTCTGATTGAGATGCCTCTGTTTTTGTAAGCTTTATCATACAAACGCTTAAGCTCAGCAGCATACTCCTCAGCTGATTCACCATGCTGTTGGTTTCTGCGGGTAAACTGCATTATGTAGAGTTTGGTAGTCTCAACTTCACCAAATCTGCTTTGTAGCTCCTTCAGTAGGCGTTTGTAGTTACTTAGGACTGAGGTGGGTAACTGTCCGTATGCAAACTCCCCAGCTACTCCTTGTAGCCTTGGGAGGATTTCTCGCAGTTTTTCCTCCTGTGTCCAATGCTCAATATGGGCGACAGCCTCAAATCTGTTGTACCAAACTTCCCATTTTTCAGCCTTTCCTGTAAAAGCTGGTAACTTCACATTTGATTTCTGGCCTTTGTGGGTTGGTTGGAAAATTTCACTGGTCCTGACACTGCCATTTGATGACCGTCTCCTGGGTATTGGTTCTATCTCTTCCTCTGAAGATGAGGGGGATTGATACTGGTCCCTGGGTGTTAACTGGGTTTTCCTCCTCTGATGTGCCATGCTCCTCGCAAGGCAGTCAGAGGACTTACCATTTTCCAGGTTTTCAACAACATGGGCAGAAATCCGTTGGTCGGTGAATCCCGCAAAGGCTGTCTGGATAGCTGAGATCTGATTTGTCATTTCCTTCAAGGCTCCTTTTATTTCATTATAAATACCAAGTGAATTGTCTCCTGCGTCGTTGGAAGAATTTCTTATAGGGGTTGGTTGTTCTGTTAGATCAGCGTTTCCCAGCCTCCTCCGTAATCCAGGTCTTCCAACATGCCTCACTGGTGTAGGCCTTCTCACTTCATGTAGATCTGCATCTCGCCTAGTGCTTGGTAGTGATGGACTGCTTCCCATATGGACTTCAGCTCCAACGTTGATTTGTGGTCTGACAGTATTTGGCATGTCATCTTCCTCAGATGACCCAAATTCATTTGCAGTAGTTTCATAATCTGTTTCTCCTTCAGTGACAGTCAAGGCTTCAATGTTCATCTCATCATCTGTAATCTGCTGTATCTCCTCATGATCAGCTTGACTTCCCTCTCGTCTAGATTTTGTTGAGGCTTGTTGTCTCCTCTTCACCATTTTTGTAGTTAGAGATGTTCGTTTCACAGGATTTGTGGTACCAACACTCTTTGGTTGGAAGTACAAATCCTACCGGCGACGCCAAGTGTAACGGGGTGGGGGGGCAGGCGGACGGACGGAACCTCCTCCGTACTCTTACTGGGACCGCCGTCTCCCTCACTCTATCTATAGGGGCTGTCTTATCTTTCGTGGCAAGGCTTGCGTTACACAGCTCAACCCGAGCTCAGGAGGGCTAGTATGGCACAGTGGTTCAAAACTCAATACTCTTTAATCGTTTTCCACAACACACTAAATTATCTCCCTTTAATCAATGAACTCAGATAAAACACCACTGCCCAAAACCTAAACCTCCTTTTATTAACCCGCGCTCTCTAAGTTACACTAAATTTATAAATACACGAAATCTCTCAGCTTTTCTTCTCTATTTGTCAAGCTCGTTACAACCTAGACCTACGGAAGTCACTAAAATTCTTAAATTATCATTACTCAGTTCTTATACTCTTATATCCCACAATTTCCATCTTGTTGGAAAATCACACTTTGATAAAACCTTGTAAATCTCTGTACTTGAAATGAGACAAAATACAGTTTTACAATTTATTACAAGAATTATCTCTTAAATAAACAATCAACAAACAAATTCTAAGCTCTGTCTCAGTCTGTCTGTGTCACCTATTAGTCCTGACTTACCTAAAATCAACCTCAATACAACTCACAAAACTCCTAATTCTCAGAACTTCCTTCCAGACCTCCTGGATGAAAGTAAAAACCAATAACTAAAACTTAATCCCTTAAACCTAATTAATTCCTAACAAATTTCAAACACCAGTAATTCCTGCAAATTTCCTAAGTCTGAATTTCAGTTAAAAACAGTAGCAAAATTTAGAAATACACTAGCTTCCTTAGCTAAATGTATAAATTACCTAAACAATTTTAAGTATTTCTAAAATTTAACAATAATTTACCAAAAATTCAAACAACCAGCAAATTTTAACCAGGTCCAATTCTCAGCTAAAATTCACTAAAACCTGACCAAAACTTCCTATAAAATTCCACCAATATTCCAAAAGTTCCTAAAAATCCTTAAAATAACCCTGGCTCTTCTTAAACTAAAACTAAAAAGTCATTATTACATTTAAATTCAAAACGCCCAACCCATACTAACTCCTTACCCCTAAAACACGACTTCTCTAAACAAACCAACCTAGCAGAAGAGCAAAAATTCCTTGAATCTCTCTCTTTTATACAATAACATGACGTAATTGTTGGAAACTGTTGGACTCGTTGGAAAACGTTGGAGAATCTCTCGTGACATTTCCCGTAAGCAGCAAAGTCTATAGAAAAATCTAACAACTACATACAAGACAACTTTTCTGAATGAAAGTAATCTCCGAATACCTTCTTAGATTAAAATAAGTAAATTAATTTCTATTTAAATCAACAAATAACACAATTAACTCCAAAAATCCGAAAACTATCGTAACTTTTACGATCGGGCTCGACCTACACAATTTACGACCGCCAAGTTCGTAAACAAATCTACCAGTCTATAAACTGCCGATAATTAACTGAAAACAAGTTAAACTTCAAGAAAACATGATTTCATCTATAAATCTATGGTTCATCTACTACAGAAGACCAATTAAAGTCCCTGAAACATGAAGTAAGCTAAAATAACACCACAACTTTACTACTGCTATGATCAGCTGATTTCTACGTAACTCAAAACGTGCACAAACTATTTCAACTCATGTAGATTACTTAAACTTGTCAATAATCACCTATCAACTACATGCAAAGCATAAATCAGTACATATGTCTGCAATGTCAAGTAATTATAACACATATACAAATTCATTTTAACTCTCCTGTAATGTCAACAATAATCAGGTTCAATAACTCTCATTTTTTACTCTGTATAAAACTAATCTGTCAAATCTCTAGACCGTTACAGTATTATCTTTATTTGAAAATGTTCAGAATCGGAACAAAAAAAATAAAGGCAGTTCCAACTACTTTCATGACAACAAATTATTTATCATATAAGCATAAAAGATATTGCTTAACGATTATTGCACAAAATACATAAACTAGAAATTGTGAAAAGATTGTACATTTTTATTGCTTGTAAATCTAGTTAAAGCACCTCTTTATCACAAATGATTTTGCATAGAATTATATATGACATTGACTCTCTAATGCGGACCTGTCATGTTCGCATAAACTTTCACGGGTTTTTTAAGATGAAAAATCTCTTTCATTAATTTCATTTTTTCTTGTTATATCCAAAACAACTGTGCAAGAATTCGTAATTGATAGTTTTGTTGCTTCTAGCTACAAAAAAGAAGCATTACAAAACAAGAAAAAAAAGAGAAAAAACCCTTGAAAAGTAAAAACATTTTAACACACTGCACTGGTTGACAGAACACTGCTATTATGGAATGAATTCCATGGTAGTGTCTTCCCTTATAAGAAAAAAAGTATTTGGAATCAAATCTTGTATTTAACTACTGGAATTTTACGCTTGAAAATCCTTTCCATTCAAGTGTAGTCTTTCTTTAAACTATACTGTATTTCTTTTGTTTGTTTAGTTTTTGGTTTGTTTGTTTAACTCCCTTCTAGAATTTTCACTCATATTTGAAACGAAACCATTTGCAGTTTGAGGCCTGTAATTTAGACTCATACACGGCACTCGTCTTTGAGCAGTAAGGGATCTTTTTCGTACCAGTACCTTCTGCAAAAGGGCACCTCACATTATACGGTATGGTCCGAAGGACCGTCATTCACGGAAACGTCCGAAACGTAAGGATCTACTTTTCCCCCGACTCTAGAAATACCGCTCTGACCACATAATGTATTTGAAGAAGAGCAGTATCTTACTGAGTGTTTAGGCCAGTTTCTACAGCAAAATAAATGGCGGGAATTTTTAAAAGATGATGTCTTGTTTCTTGATTTTCCTACAACTTTTGCATCTGTTTTTAATTTACTAACATAATGGCAACATTCCAAAAGCAAACAGATAAAATTAAATTACATTCGAAAAGGTAATTGAAAAAAAATACTTGATTAATTTGACCAAAACAAAAAAATCAAGCCCATTCAATTCTTCAATTTTGATTCATTATACTCTTTTGGTTTTTGTAATAAAAATGCATCTGCTTAAAACAAGACTTATTTATCGCAATCTTTTGTAGACAGGTTGTTACGGTTTTGTCCTTGTACCGATCAACAGTTATGTCGATAATAAATTCTTCCCTTCTGAAGTGTTATTCATCGGAAATTATCATCAATATTGTATTTCGTGAATCTTCCAACAGTAAGTGGAATTAAAGTGTACTGAGTCATCAATGGAAGCTGGAAAGTTTGCTCTTATTTGATAACAAAGGCATATCATGCTTTACATGCAAAGAAATATCCATACTTCGTATCGAGAAGTGCACTTCAGCAATGCTATTCTCTACTCTGAGCGCAGCAATACTAGTACTAAGTGATGACATTACTCTCTCATATCCTGACATAAAACTTCTAAATATCTAAAGATTAGTTTTAACGAATAAAAAAATACAATTATGGTGATTAAATTCGGACTTGATTTTTAGCCGAGGGGAGAAGAGCGAGTTTGAATAAATTTTTCCAGTTCATGAAAGTTATTCTTTATAAAAGTGAGAAACACTAAAATATCGTTCAACTCTCCTTTGAAACCTTTCACCCTCACATACAATGTAGACTGCATATAATAGAACAAAGAAATGAACTAAGCAATTGCAAGATACTAAGAAGAGAGAGGGGGAGAGAAATGAGTGGTCCATTGTAAACTCGTAAAATTTAATCAGAATTGTTTAGCCTTATCACATAATCCTTTGACACCTCACAGCCAGAATAAAGATAAAAAGGGAAGAACAATAAAGGCGTTTTAGAGATAAAACGGCAATATGTCCTTTCCCAAAGGAGCTCCATGAAGATCTCCAACAGAATAAAAACAAGGAACAGTGACAATAAGGAAGCAGACTGAGTGACATTTTACACAATTTTGATTCAATACAATCAAAATTGTGTAAAAGTAATTCGGGAGACGCTCTAATCCTTCAAGACCTTAGGGAAATTATTGGTAATTTTAATCCTTAATGTTTTCCGCAATCTTTTAACACTTATCCCATAAAAACAGAAATATGTTACACTTTTCAACACTTGAAATTTTAAATAAATCTGCCAAAAAAAGAGCAAAAAAGACTACGGAATAACAAAGTCTTTATGAAAATAATAATAATAATAATATTAAAAGGTTTGAAATTCTTATGAAAATGCAATTCAATTATGAAAAAGCCTTACAGCTACAGTATTTGTAAAGTAATAGAAATATTGTATATTTAATGTTTATCACTATAATTAATGATTAAAATTATTAATGCAATCTAACTTACCTTTTCCCGTCAATTTTCAATTTTTTTGCAGAGTATATCATTTATTTTAAATGAAGATGATAGCGCTGTTTCGTTATTAAATAGCAGCACGCGGATTAGTTTCCTATTGATTGATCACGCGTTTTATTCCTACGCGACTTCCGTCCTAAACTAACGGTCCATTGTATTTGGCACACGGTCCATTTAATGCTGCTGGACGTGAACAAATGACGAATGCCTTTTGTAGGTTATTGTTTCAAGTGTTGAAACAAATTTTCAGGATTACGAGGCAAAGAAAACAAACGCACAAGAAATTACGCTCATAAACAATGATTAACGCAATGTTTGATTTCACGCAAGTTAGTACAGATGTAATCAATTTATTGCTAATGGAATATATCGGTTTTAAGACAACTGAGTTGACTTTAAAATTTATTTAATGACCATGTTCACAATAGATCACGAGTGCTATCTTATTTATCAATTTAGCTTCTGTGTTTTCTCGCAATTAGTGTGGAACTATGAGTTAAGGTTCTGGAGCAATCTTTTGAAAGCCAATCTGTTCACAGGACTCCAAATGCATTCTATGTCACTTACTTAAAATATTTACTCACGGGACTCGCTATTTACTACAGGGATGCCTTTTGTTCTGAATGTGGTCGTAGAATTTTGGATTCTTTCCGTATTCAAATTCAGAATGCCAAATCAATAGTTAATTTTTCGCTCAGGCCCCACCACTCCTATTATTTATTTTTGGTTCCGAAATCCTTTTTTGAGAGAATGACGATGTGGGGTTTATGATAAATATATAGATCAAAGCAAATAAAGAAATAACATTATTTGTCCCGTGGAGGTGAGGCTTGCGATTTAGAATGGACATGCTTCCTCCTCCAAGATGAAGTACCTCATACAGTTTTATGAGGCAATTCTAAATATTTCTCTTGGTATCTATGGAAAGCTTCCTTGAATTGAAAGTCACTTAATGTGGGTTGAAGTTTCATTTCAAAATAAAAGATTCTACATAAAAATAAATTTATTTTTGCCATCTACATACTTTGTGAAAGGTGTTCATTGTAAAGTTTAGTGCAAGCTTTTACAGATATTCGAGATATTGACAAGTATTGAAATCTAGAGCAGACATCAAGATCATTATTCCTAAAATATCACCTACTTTAAATTGATTTCTTCCATAAACCAAACAGGGGGTAAAAATCTTCATTTACAGCATACTTTGGGTTGTAAAATAAAGATGAGTTGAAATATTAAAGTGTAGTACATTTTGCATAAACATTACGTAGGAAGCCAATTATATAAAGGGTTGATTCTTAAGAGTCAAAATCAGCAAGCATCGAGCATTGAATGGAAAGTCAAAATTTTATTTTTTCAAAAGCTTTTGTTATATAAAAGATTTTGTCCTACTTAATGCTAAAACACAATTAAAATTTTTTATGAACGTATGAAGGGACTGGTATCCAAGGAAATTCATTTCCTTAGCAACGGGCTCATAAATCCTTATGAAAATCAATGATTTTTAGACATTTTTCTATGAATATGTTTTCTGAACGTGATTAGATAAGGTATTTTGGTTACTTTATTTGTTAAAAGATGGAATTACTTTATTCTTCAAAAATAGGAAAAACAAAATTTCTCTAGCGATATTGTTGCCATGACAACGGGAAAATAACATGGCGTCAATGCTTATTAATTTTGAAAAAAATTACATATGTTTATCACTTTATACACAAAATCTACAACCACTGCAGGAAAAATAAATGTTGTGATCTTGTTAGGGGTTATCTATATGTCATATCTATACAATAAAATTTGCAGGCAACTTTAGTAGAAAAAAGTTACAAATGGTTAAAATGTGTGATAATCTGACATTTATAAGCTTTTTTGAAGGGGTGGGGGTAATTTGAATACACGTACAGTGTCCATTATATTGGTCATATTGGTTCTGATCAAAGCATACTCATAATATTACTATTGTTGATAAATAAATGCACATTCAATTTCAAAAGGAATTTTATATTCCTTACAAACGAAACTTGGAAAAAGGGGGGGGGGGTAAGAATCACCTTGTTCATGTAAAATTTGACTTGTCCATAACAATTCAATGAAGTGCCACTGAAAGTTCATACTTCATATAAAGATTGTTTGTGATCTAGAGTAGTGTCAAAAACTTGACCCAAGGTCATTTGAACAAGTTCAAGGTCATTGGTAGAAGAATAGTGCAATCTTTGCCTATTCTGTAATATTCTAATGAAAAGACTTGAAGTTTCATCTCGGGGATTATTTTTGAGCTGTAGCTTTGTCATGACCTTGACCAAAGTTCATTTGTACATTTTGACTTGACTCAAAGACATAGCTTTTTCAAAGTCACAGCACTAAAAATATACTATATGAGTTTGGCACATTTACATATTTAATTTCGAATGAAGAGAAATTGTAAGTTTGTGCTCAACACAACGATTTTACTTCCTACGACTTGAATACCGTATAAGTGGAAATTTTAGCGAGATGCAAATTTAGCGATTTGTCCTGAAAAACTGGTAATTTATTTTTAGCGAAATGTTATTTTAGCGATTTTTAAATGCACTTTAAAGAAGTCATAACAAATTAAATGCAATTAATTTTTAACGATATTCAATTTTAGCGATCTCGGCACCCTCGCTAATACTGCCAAATGAAAATTAAATCCTCGATAAAAATTCTACTTATACGGTATATGTCATAGTCATTTTGGTATGTATATCTGCACTAACAAAATTTTAAAAAGGTTTTTATTATTTGGACCTTTTTTGTAATAAAAACATTTAATGAAATAGCAGGAGGGTGGGTATGCTCACAATAATTCTAGTTTATGCAAGAGAGTCACTATGACAGCTCATATAATTTTAAAGTAAAACTATATCAATCAGGCATGTAGCATCAGGTTTGGGTTGGGTAGAGGGGATGACATCCCCCACCGAACTTTTTTCTCAACATAACCTGATGTTTACCCCCTCCCCCCTCCGACTTTGGAGAATTTCCCAACTTTTTTTTCTTGCAGTTTTTTATGCCTACCCCACACCATCAACTTTCAAAAATGATACCATGTCTGTCAAGAACGAATGACTGCAACCTTTGGTATTGAACCGATTATATATTCTCCTGCTGTCTCAATTAAGAGACAATATTGCAAGACAGCTAAGACCGCAGTAGCTACTGGTGCCTAAAATAAAAATCTGGAAGGGCTATATATTTATATATATGAATGTCTAAACTTGAACTGACCCTAAAAGATATTTATTATTATTATATGATTGAATAATTTCCATCTCTCTGATTGGCTGAGATCCAACTATGTTAGAAAAATATTACGTTGTATTGACCTGACGTTCCAGATCAATACAAGGATTTATTTCCTCTACATTGATCTAAAAATAGATTGGGAAATTCCAAATTGATACAAATTGTTTTAGAAAGCTATTTAAAGGACTATGATTTTTATTTTCATGTGAACAAAACATAAGCGAATATATATTTTAGGTGAGGGTGGTAAGAGGGGATGCAGGGACCCCCCCCCCCTCCAACACTTTTACTGATCAACATTTTTTTTTTACTTTTTGGCAGTCAGTTTTCCCTGATAATACTCCTTCCTTTCAAAATCTATTCTATAAAAAAGACTGACATTTTATATTTTTTCATGGCAACTAAATTGTAAAAAAAAAAAAAAACATTTCAAATTGACACAACTGGTAAGGTTTATTCACATTTTAATTCTGCTTCTCTCTTATCAGTGAATCATATAATTAAACAATTATTGCTGTTTTTTCGGTCAATACAATGATTTAGCCATTTTCGGAGAACAATATTCACCTCGCCCTTCGGGCTCGGTGAATATTGTACTCCTCAGATGGCTAAATCATTGTATTGACCTCAAAAACCAGCAATAATTGTATAATAACCCTAATGGGCAATCTTTTGAATGGCATATATCGAATTTTTTGTTGTACTTTCATTTAAAACATTTTGAAAACAATGTAGAAATCAGAAGAGAATGACAAATATAATTTTTTATATATATATATATAATATCTAGAGATACAAAACATAAATTTGAGGAACGTGTCGTCTGACTTTAAACTAGTTCATCATCATCATTTTTATTTCACTCACGCCAACATCAGTGGTACATGAGGTACAATACATAAATTAGCCCTCTTTCTTTTTTTCTCACAAAAACATTTTGTCAGTTTTGAAATTAATTGATTGATCATTCAATATTGACCCTTTTTTAATTATGATACTTTAAGATGCAGAATATAAAGATATGTTTCAGATTCTTCTACTATCTCATTATGAATATGAATGCTAAAAATTGATAGTTATGAGATTTACATCAATAAAAAATGCTAATTGTCAAACAAAGAATGTTACTTTTACATTTTTATTTGATTCACTTTCATGAATAGACTGTACAATTTATGGATCTATTTTCTGGATCCCTGAGTCTCCAGTAACACTATCCACTCACTTCCAGTATCAATGGTCTGTACTGTAATAATGTATTCTCATAATCTGAAAAAGTGAAAAAAAAATAAAATGTAATAATGTTATACAGCTTTGCCTTCATATACTTAGAACCATTTCTAGTTGAGCTTGAGCAATGATGATGAATGCATAGCATGTTTATTTGAATCAATTAAATTACAAGAGATCTTAATGGTTTATCATTTTATTTTAAAAAGGTAACGTTTTAACTAAATGTATTATTGACATGTTTTTCCTGTCTAATTCTGTATCAGTTCATCCAATTCTGTTTCTGCTTCTTTCCGAGTTTGGCTTCAAAGTGCCGATTTTCATTCTAAAAACAGAAGTATACAACACAAAGTTGAGACCGTATTGATTTTAGATATTCTTTTAATTTAAAAACTTGCAATAAAAAGGTTTGTTGGTTTTAGGTTTTGTCAAAATTCTAAATTATGTTTTTCATTTTTTTCCAATACCCTCCCCCCCCCGAAAAAATGTAGTATAGATATTCATTTCATAAATTTACGTGCTTTAAATCTAATGATGTTAATTATTTGAACCTACTGTAGTAAACTTAAATTACTGTAGTTCAATGGTACCGGAGAAAATGTTAGCTGAATATGAATTTTCTTTATAAGTAAACACCGGATGACATCAGCAAAAAAGTTTTTGTTTTTTTTAAATTATTTTACTGTTATATATACAATTCAGTAACCACTAGTCCACTACATAATACACTTGTCTGTATCACAATACTTCCAAGGTAATCCCCTTTCCTAAACTAAAATATATTAAGTACAGAGTTAACCCCCTGCCCCCCCCCTTTTTTTTTACGACGTCATAACAGTCAAAAGTCATTCCATTTTACAAATATTTCATAAAAGTGTTGGTTTTCATACATTCATAATTTTTTACGTAAAAAGCAGGTATTATCTTAAATGATGAATAAAGATATCTACTATTATATACAAAATTTTTATTTACCCGACCATCAATCAAGTTATAATCATTATAGCTGGTGAGTGACTTTGGTTACATACATACCGTGAATACAACAAATTAAAATTAAACTAAATTCAAATTAAACTTCATAATTTGGGATATAATTAATATGTAACTGATCATGACCAACTTTTTCACAATAGGCCCGCAGAAACAATCTAAGTTGGGGAATTTAATTTCATTTTTTCATACTATAATAGTTTAATATCGGCAATATTATTGGGGGGGGGGGGGGGGGGCATGCCCCCCACCACCTGGTTCCTGAGGCCATGCAAAAATTTTCATTTTAGTTATAAAATACTAAAGTAATGCTTACATACATAATCAATCAGAATTAAATTGAAATGTGCCAAAACACTTGTCGAGCGTTACATATTTTACTGCATGGTTTATTTATGCTATTATACATTCTTCAGTACCTGTTGTGATGGTAAATTGTAAAAATTTCAATCACTCACCGTAATCAAGATTCATGAAAACGCCAAAACTGAGGCTCAGACTGCTCCAAATTTGTAATTTTCTGCTAGTCTTCTGTACAAGGTAAGCAAACTACCGTTTATTCCTCCTATGTTAGAGAGCTATACCAAAGGGAGGTAATTTGAAGCAAATGTGACAGAAAATTATGGATTTAAATCAGTTATCATGCAGAAATGTTTTAGTTGCCTGCAGATTTTTTTCTTGATTCTTCTAGAGCAAATACTGTTTAATAAATATTTTATGTTGATAAGCTTTAATGTGGTTGTAGATTTCTTATAAAGTACGTCAAATTTGCTGTTTTTTAAAGCAAAATAAACCTCCAAAAACTAGTTATATTTATCAAAAGGCGAAGAGAATTTCAAAAATCAACAGTTGCTAAAATAGAGTACATTTATATAAATAAAATAATAATTTAAAAAGCTTTTTTTAATGACTAGTAATAAAAAAGTATTTGTTTAACCATAAATTCAAGTGTCATGATAAAGTACAAAACACGCTATCTGAAAGGCGCGTGGTTTCCATAGCAACAATGCGGAAAATTATTTTTTGCTTGCTTTTTTCTATCATACCCTTTGTTCTGAAAATTTATATATGAGTTTTAACCAAATCTGTTTCTATGCCACTTTCCACATTTTTTAACTAAATGCTCGATGCTTGCTGATTTTGACTCTTAAAAATATTTAAAAAGTCATGTAAATAAACATCCAAAACGTAGGCGTCATTTACAAAATATGGTTTTATTATCAAAATAAGTAACTTTTTGTATTTATTACACTGTTTTGATTCCATTTCCTGCAATCAAAATCTAATTAAACGTTTGCTTCTGCAATTCAAGTCGCCCGCGTTGAGCAGTGGTTATATAGAGCCTCTGCTCTAGAGTCGCAAAGTAAGGAGTCGATCCTTATGTCGATGGTTCGAATCCCACTGAGGGACATGGAGACCGGTTCTTTGGATGAGACCGTATAAACCGAGGTCCTATGTCGCAGTGCTGGCACGAAAAAGATTCATAACTCCTCAATGGCCCTGAGTGCCGAGCATAGAACAAAATTTGTAGCCCTCTACCGGCAAGTGGTGGCGTCTCCATATGAGTGAAAAAATTCTGGAGAGGGGCGTTAAACAACATAAAATCAATCAAAATCAATCTTTAATTCAAAACAGTTTTCATTTATTTATATTTATTTCACTTTATACTATGCATATTGGTGCTTTAATTAATCATGTAAATACTTAATGGAGTAAAATTATTTTAGAAATAAGTATTAATATTAATGCAAATATATGTAAATGTTATCATTGAAATACCAAATTGTTGAATTACTTATTACATGTGTAGATATAGTTGGTACATGTATCAAAATTATTCATCGTGTATCATTAGTTCATTTTTATATTTGATTGGCTTATTTTGACATACTTAGTATATTAAAAAGTTGATTTTTAAAGAATACCGGAGTTTCTTATTTTAAACAATTTGAGACATGGGTTTCTAACACCCTGTTTGGATTCCAGTGGCCGCTAAGAGTGTTCCTACATTATCCGACCTATCTTTATATTCCTTCTGCATGAGGAATAATAATTGTTAGGCCTATTGACTTCAACTCAACATTCAGATATCTCAATAACGTTTCACCAGTTAACAATAATTCCATCTATTCACATATAGATTCGACATATCCAACTGAACAAAAAAAACACTACAGAGTCACCATATCTGTTTGAATATTCTACTTACAAAAGTCGATGAGGACCAATTAACAAAACATTTGTATAACAAACGAGATGACCGTCGTCAACTTCTCTAATTTTTGTAGCAATCGTCCGTTATCACTTGCATGAAATATAATGAGATAACGAACAGTATTCAATTAAGCTCAAAAATTCATTCAAAAAATACAAATCAGGAGCGGAGCAAGAACGAAATTCGTAAATATCAGAAGTGGGATCAGGTGCCATGGAGGAGTGAGCATCCCCTGCCGTTCGGTCACAAACGCTGTGTGCTACTTGTCATGATCGGGAAATAACGGGAAAATTCGTCAAAAATTCAGTGTGTTTATAATGGTCTAACAATTAGAATGTAAAACATTAGTCAGCATTTGACTTAATGATAGATTGTATTTGCTGACAAGGGCATACTGGATTGTGATGCTATTATATTTGAATACTGTCGACCTAAACTACAGTAAAGAAATACTGTATATAATAAACTCTAAAATAAATAATAAGCAATACTAAGTCTTTTTATTAATGATTTATTTTAAAGAGACCAGTTTATGATACACGTGTTTCAGTTCATGTTAGAGTTGATCCAGTCCAGGTATTTACTGACTCTGACATAGACACTGGGGTATCCCTCACAAGTGGTAATCCCCCATGACGTAGCTCCGGCTAAGACGTAGGCCCCATTATCCCGGCATACCAGTGGTCCCCCAGAGTCTCCCTAAAGGAACAAAGTTTACACCATCAGATATGATTAACTTTATACTGAGTTGGCTAAATTAACCATCTCTAAACCATAAATACACTTTATTTTACCATCTCTAAACCAAATAATACACTTAATATAAGCTTTGTATTCATTAAACAGACTTGATTCCATACAATGCATATCCTATAGCTCCTTTAAAACTCCTTTAAAAAATTTCTATTGTGGATTTTATAATAAGTGGTTTTTAAGGATAAAAAACGAATATTATTCTTTTTTTTTTATCTGTTTAAAAAGAACTGAAGCAACTTTGGTTTCATTTGATTTAAGATTCTGAGAAATGTGAATATATATAATATTTAGAAATAATAAAGTACAGGGAATATGGAAATACCGCTTTTTTTCTGTGTGTAGCCTAAAAGGATTTCATCAAATACTTTTTAACATTTAAAAGCCGTTGGGAGAGAGAGCGAGTCACAAAACCAATTCTATGAATTTATAAAATCGTACTTTTTTTATGGAGCTATTTTTTATTAATGAAATAGAAATTGCCGTTTTGTTAACCTCATTTTTGCAAATGTTATCAAAATACGAAGTGATGAAAAGACTGCACGATATAACATGCATTTATTTAATTGACCAGAATTGAATCCAACTCATTTTTAACATGTTGAGATATGTCAGACACCGAGAGATAAAAATGACATTATCTTACAAGAGGTCTATGGACCACAACACTCATCTGAGTCTAGATCCCTTTGGTTCTTCGTCAGATTTTTCTCTTATAATAATTTGATTCCCAGTTGTGACCACTAAAATTCGATCAAATTATAATCTTATCTACTTCACATCTTTCAAATACATGTATTTTTAACCCTTTCTGGTCCAGATATATTTGAATAAAAAGATTTTTGAATTATTTGCCTAAAACTTTTATTCCCGATCCTAAGGGCCATGATGTGAACAAATTAGCATCTACACTCTTAGAAAGCTTCCATTTTTAGTATTTTCTTGAATATCTCTCCTTGTAAAAGGGCGTGGTCCTTCATTGTGATAATTTAAACTCCCCTCACCAAAGGATGCTTCTCATCACCAATTGTTAAAATTGGTATCTTGGCTCAAGAGAAGAAAGTGAAAATATGAACAGATTACAGAAGGACGGACAACAGGTGATCAGAAAAGCTCACTTGAGCTTTCAGCTCAAATGAGCTTAAAAAAAGAACCACAAGTTCTACTGAAGTATTTACTAACACTGCACGCTGATTTGCCTTCAGCCTGTAAGCAGATGTGAGTATCAAAGATGGTTGCACCGGAAATGTCCCTCCACTGGTTTGAGCAGTCTCCGTTGCCAATGACATCCATTCGAGCCTCCATTAGAACCTCAGATATCCCACTGTTTGCTAATTATGGAAGTAGAAAACAGATATAGCATTCCTAATTGTATATCGTTCATGCTGTGTTTTTCATAACTTGCAACTATTTTTTATTCACAACGAAATGGATACTGTATATGTACTGCAAAGCGTTTCTTGTATAATTCCTTAGAATTTGTAGACGTTATATTCAATTAGTGATGCATTTCTATGAATCATTTACATAAAAAACCTTCTTGTTCCTTTCTTACTATCTTACTTGAGTTTTCAAACATTATCACGTGCCCTGTTTTGTGAAAAATGCATTATAACATTTAAAGTTCTACAATGATGATTTTTTTTAGATAATAGTAGTACATAAGTTATATATGTTTGTATTTTTTTTTTTAAATTGTATCTAGATAAACGAATACTAGTATCAGATCTTAATGTTTTTTTTTTTAAATTCTCTTGGTTAGCTTACAAAGGTTTTAAATTTTTAACAAGGCGTTTAGATAACGTTATTCATCAACATGCAAACATATCTCATTTTCAATAACAATTACCAATATTTAGACAAGGTTCTACACAATATACATAATTATATCAAGGAAAAATAATGGTGCACACAAAGAACTTCATCAATAAAAAATGTTCAAACTATAATCTCCTGTCCTAGCTACTGTGCTGACTGAAAAGAATAGGTTTCACATAACATTTAATTTTCGCTTGCAAGGTTGTTCTGCAAATCTAATATTGTACAAGAAGCCCATGGTCCACAAATTTCACCTGACTTATCCTTGACCTGTTGTTCTTCTTCAGATCTTCTGTATTTACTCCAATGAAAAATTCTGATCTAATATTGAGGAACCACTCAGAAATAAAGGATCGTAACGTAATTAAATTTGAATTCCCACCACTTACGGATTCCTGAATATCAATATGTCTAAAGCTGAAAATGATTTTCCTCTGTAAACATTAATATGTTTTACTCCCAACCTACCCTCAGAATGTATTTGAAGAAAAGAAACAATTTAGTCAAATCCAATCTTTGCATAAATATGTAAATAATTTCTGTTGGACAGGCAATCGTTAGATTTCAATCCGAAAGGTTCACTTAATCCAAAAATCCCAAAACTCAGTGACATGCCATGTCTACTTCATTCTCAGATGTTTCTGCCTAAAAACAGAGAGATTGGTCTTTAAACAACTTAAAACCACCTCCACCAATAAGAGAGCCGTTGTATCCTACGGACTTATCATCCATCTCTACTAAGTCAAGCACCAATAACCTATCAGTGATAATTCGGGAAATAGCTACTATTCGGATCAAATATATGACCCAGTGTGCAATGAAATACCAAAGCCATCAGTATTCTACCCACCCGACGTCTTCCCCCACCCTGTGATCCAGCAGTCGGGGTTCCCGATGAAGCTGCTGGTCCCCCGGGCCAGAGCGATGGTTGATGCCCTGTTGGAGGTCACCTCTCCACTCAGTTCCAGAAGGGCAATGTCATTGGGAAAACCCGCTCCGTTACCATCATAATCCGGGTGCTAGAACAGAAATCCACAAAAATTGGTAATTATGTATTCTAAATTTTCTAATAGGTCAAATGCCATATGCAAAGTAATTGGATTCCGTATGTATAATTATTTTCCATGATCTGAAAAACAAGTCACTAAAATTAATGCCTCTTTACTTCTTAAATTACTCATAATGACAGTATGAGAATTTTGCAGCAAAAATATTCATGTGGGCAACCGAGGAATTATTTTCTTTACATAATGAGGCGATATTATCTAGGTATATACAAACAACGCCAGTACATCTTTAAGTATTATTACATATTAGTATCAAAATCGCATCTACCTAAATACAAAGTAAAAGAGTGGGTGTGTTAAAAATAAATAGGCGTATACTATAAAGAAGATAGTGTAGATTGTTAAAAACTGTCATAATAACCAGGGGCTTGTTTAACAAAAGAACGTATGATTAAGGCCAAATTATATTCGATCTGCTTAATAACTTTCTTATTTGTTTTAGATTGAAAATGGTTTTAAACTTTTAAAAAAGAATGTTGAAAGATATGTTCGTGAAAGCAACTTTGAACCCAATCATTGATTTTACAAAATTTTAAAATCAACAAGTTTTTGGCCTTAATAGTCGTTAGGTGCTGGCATAGAAAGAGTTTTTAAATTACAAAAAAGAGCAGCAAGAATTATATTAGATGCGGCACCAGATGCTCCATCACAACCATTATTTGTGAAACTTGATTGGCTGACTATATATGAATTAATAAATTTTCACAAATACATACTAATTTATAAAACACTTCATGATATGACACCTGATTATCTGAGAGACTCGTTTGAATTTATTTCCTCCAAAAATTATGTTTTACGTTCTGAATCCAATTATGACCTTAGTCTACCAAAGTATCGAACAAATCTGTTTAAAAATTCTTTTCAATATTCAGGCGTTAATTTATGGAACAAATTACCTCTACATGTACGTTTTTCCCCAACTGTACAATCCTTTCGTAAAAATGTGGAAAAATTTATCATCAATGGGCGCAACATTTCCTAATTTGTAACTTTTTCTATGTTTTGATAATACATTGTATATACTTTCTTTTTTTCAAATGTAATTCACATATGTAATATACTTGTAATTTTTCTGATTATTGTACTGTTGTATACATAATTGTACTATCCATGTATAGAGGGCCCCGAGGAAGACTAGTGCATTGCACTAATCGGGTTACCCTCTTTAAATAAAGTATTATTATTATTATTATTATTATTATTATTATTAGTTCTTTTGTAAAACAGGCCCAAGAGTATTTGGCTGAAAACACCTTTCTGTAATTTTACGCTCTATCAGAAAATGCCTCAATAGTATCTAAACCTATAAAATATATTGTTTTGCATACGTTCAGATTAGAATGAATCATAAATGGTTGCATATGTGTATTCCCAGATGTAATATCAATCTGATTTTTTGTTAAGTATGTTAACTTTGAAATTTTCATCCGATTACTTCGACAAAAAGTAAAGGCCATATAGAAATTCGAAGCACATCTAGGACTATGGCCAGTTAGATTGCATTAATGCATTACATAATCTGCTCTACGAAATTTAACTTGACCATGACGATTGAACCAACAGATGTACACTTAAAGCATTATAATCCGTGCAAGTGGGTTTACCTACAGAACTGTAAATGTAGCTATGTATTCTTGGATAAGAAAACGCTTGCTATGAAACTAGTAATCATTGTCAATAAACAATGGTTATTTCCATTTTTATGTCGATTCAATATACACCGGTGAGCTGCTTGAAATTAAAGATACCATGGAGTCTGACATATCTTTTTTATATTTTAGATATTTTGACAGAAAAAGACGTGAATTGTAATCAAACAACAAAGCTTTATGATAAATGTGATAATTTAAGCTTTTCAATCGTCCTTTACGTAGTCAACTATATACCTCCATCACCTGCATACGGGGTTAATATCTCTCAGTTGATTCAATACGCAAGAGCATGCTCTACGTATGAACAATTTTCAAAACGATGTAAATTATTGACAAACAAGTTGCTGAAACAAGAATATCAGCACTGTCATTGCAGTATCGTTTAAAGTCACTTAAAGTCATGAGTTCTATGATGACCTTATCGGCAAATACAATTTGTCATTAAGTCATATGCCTTCATACTAATAGTTATGCCATTACATACACACTGAATTGTTGATTTTCTCGTTATTTCGCGATCATGAGAAGGAGCACACGGCAGGGATGTTCACTCCTCCATGACATCTGATCCCACCTCTGATTTTTTTTTTGCGGTGGGGGGCCTCCATGTTTGCTCTGCTCTAGTTTTGTTTTATTTGATGGACTTTTGATCTTCGAAGCTGTTCATTATCTCCATATATTTCATATTCATAAATTGAGTAATACTTACCATGATGATCTAAGATATACTAGTAAATTATATAGATACTTACAATGTTGATTCTAGACATAAATTGATAAGACAATCGTCATGATAATTCTAGACAGAAATAATACTCACCGTGGTGATCTTAGAAAGAAATAAATTAGACACTTAACATGATTATCCTAGACAAACATTTGCTAGATACTCACCATCATAATCTCAGACATAAATTATATCTATAGATACTTTCCATGCAATTTATCATGCATTATCCTAGACAAAAAATGAGCAGTCGCTTACCATTATGGTCCTTGACACTTATCAAAGTAATGAGACATACAGTAAATTGAACTTTACTCATCATAACGATCTTGGAAATAAAAATTAAATAATCATACTGTGGTGAATCATGACTTTAAATGAATAGACACTTACCATGATGATCCTAGACATAAATTGTTTATACACTTACCATGATGATGAAACATATGAGATAACGAAGTGTATTCAAGATCAAAGGTCCATAAAACAATACAAAATAGGAGCAGAGCAAACACGGACCTCAAAAACATCAGAGGTGAGATCAGGTGCCATCGAGAATGAGCATCCCCTGCCGACCGGTCACATCGGAAAATAACGGTAAAATCAGTCAGTTCAGTATATAAATAATGGACTAACAATAAGTATGAAAAACGTCAGTCATCATTTGACTTAATCATAAATTGTATTTTCTGACAAGGTCATTGTATCGACCATAGAACTAAGAAATGATTACTTTTAACGGAATGCTGATATTCTTGTTCATCAACATGTTTGTCAATAATTTACTTAGTTTTAGGAATTCTTCATATGTAGAGCATGTTCTTGTTTATCGAATTAACTAAGGTATATAAACTCCGTAACATGCGGATAATGAAAGCATATTGCTGCATATGTAAGGAAAGTTGACGATTGTAAAGTTAAAGTCATCACGTTTATTATAGTGCTTAAGCAGCATGGTTGTTAGATTACCATTAACGTCTTTTTAAGTAAATATCCAAATATGAAATTGATGTGTCAAACTCTGTGGTATCTTTTACATATATTGTCTAACACTTACCATGATGATTCTAGACACTCCTATGGCCTGGGCTGTTGTGGTGGAGGACTGGCGATGTAAGCCGGCGACAACTCGGATGTTTCTGGCCCTGGTTACGAAAAAAATCGCATTTTCTATCAAAATATGAAATATATTTTCTTATGTAAGTCCAATATTTTGGGATTAGAAATTCTTGTAAACATTTTTTTTAAACATTTAAAGCTGAGAAAATGGAGATAATTGCTTTTGTATACTAAATATTTCAGACATATCGATTATATAAAACCCTACTGAGTTTAGTTTTTTTTTCTGGTTTTATTATTTGTGAATCTGGTTAAAACTTTAGTTAACCCTTTGTGGGCGACTGCTCTGCTTTGTCCTTATTGCTCCCTAAAAACACTGTACATATCAATCAATAAGGACCTATCACCTAACGTGCTAAAAGTAATTTATACTAATAATTTCATGTGTCTATTTCACTCTTCTCTTCTGATTTATCTATATCCAGAATAGATATGGAAAGATAAATTATTATTATCAAGACTGGAGGCAGTGTAAAAAATAAAGTCTTTTGGATGGATCGTGATTTGTGGGGGTTTTCGGTTTGTTTGGTTTTTAGCTCACCTGAGCCGAAGGCTCAAGTGAGCTTTTCTGATCACATTTTGTCCGTCGTCCGTCCGTCTGTCCGTCCGTCCGTCCGTCTGTAAACTTTTCACATTTTCGACTTCTTCTCAAGAACCACTGGGCCAATTTTGACCAAACTTGGTACAAAGTATCCTTGGGTGAAGGGGAATTTAAATTGTAAAAATGAAGGGACATATCCCCTCGCAAGGGGAGATAATCAAGAAAAGACAAAAATAGGGTTGGGTCATTAAAAAATCTTCTTCTCAAGAACCACTGGGCCAGTAAAGCTGAAACTTATGTGGAAGCATCCTGGGGTAGTGTAGATTCTAAATTGTTCAAATCATGACCCCCGGGGGAAAGGCGGGGCCACAATGGGGAATCAAAGTTTTATATAGAAATATATAGGAAAAATCTTTGAAAATCTTTTTCTCAAGAACCACTGGGCCAGTAAAGCTGAAACTTGTGTGGAAGCATCCTGGGGTAGTGTAGATTCTAAATTGTTCAAATCATGACCCCCGGGGGAAGGGCGGGGCCACAATGGGGAATCAAAGTTTTACATAGAAATATATAGGAAAAATCTTTGAAAATCTTCTTCTCAAGGACCACTGGGCCAGTAAAGCTGAAACTTATGTGGAAGCATCCTGGGGTAGTGTAGATTCTAAATTGTTCAAATCATGACCCCCAGGGGAAGGGCGGGGCCACAATCTTTCTAAGACTTAACAATACAAAACATGGATGAAAGCATATGCATGGTATTTTAGTCATTAAAATATGTACTAAAATTACATTAAGCTTTTTAAAATGAAGTTTTGATATTTATTTCATGCAAAACAAATTGTCAAATGACATATCCCCTCGCAAGGGGAGATAATCAAGAAAAGACAAAAATAGGGTTGGGTCATTAAAAAATCTTCTTCTCAAGAACCACTGGGCCAGTAAAGCTGAAACTTATGTGGAAGCATCCTGGGGTAGTGTAGATTCTAAATTGTTCAAATCATGACCCCCGGGGGAAAGGCGGGGCCACAATGGGGAATCAAAGTTTTAGATAGAAATATATAGGAAAAATCTTTGAAAATCTTTTTCTCAAGAACCACTGGGCCAGTAAAGCTGAAACTTGTGTGGAAGCATCCTGGGGTAGTGTAGATTCTAAATTGTTCAAATCATGACCCCCGGGGGAAGGGCGGGGCCACAATGGGGAATCAAAGTTTTACATAGAAATATATAGGAAAAATCTTTGAAAATCTTCTTCTCAAGGACCACTGGGCCAGTAAAGCTGAAACTTATGTGGAAGCATCCTGGGGTAGTGTAGATTTTAAATTGTTCACATCATGGCCCCCAGGGGAAGGGCGGGGCCACAATGGGGTATTAAAGTTTAACATAGAAATATATAGGAAAAATCTTTGAAAATCTTCTTCACAAGAACCACTAGGCCAGAAAAGCTGAAACTTATGTGGAAGCATCCTGGTATAATGTAGATTCTAAATTGTTCAAATAATGACCCCCGGGAGAAGGGCGGGGCCACAATGGGGAATCAAAGTTTTATATAGAAATATATAGGAAAAATCTTCTTCTCAGGAACCACTGGGCCAAAAAAGCTGAAACATATGTGCCCATGGAAGGATCATGGGGTAGTGTAGATTTCAAAATGTCTAAATTATGATCAGTGGGGTAGGGTGGGGATGCATTATGTATAACAAGGGGGAAATCTGGTAAAGAACAGAATGGTCAAATCTTCTCAGGTGAGCGATGTGGCCCATGGGCCTCTTGTTTTTCAATCTTTTGTATTGAATCATATTCTTTATAATAAAACCGGCATCCTTGTCTTAAAAGACAATCTTTCTAAGACTTAACAATACAAAACATGGATGAAAGCATATGCATGGTATTTTAGTCATTAAAATATGTACTAAAATTACATTAAGCTTTTTAAAATGAAGTTTTGATATTTATTTCATGCAAAACAAATTGTCAAATGACTGTCTTTTCATCCCTGTTATTTCTTGTGTGTGTGTCTACTAAATGATTGAAAGTTAAACAGTCTTCCGCCTTTACTGGGAAAGGAACAGGTTTAGATTTTTAATTAGTATTCAGAACTTCAGTCATAAATCTCATCAAAATGCCAAAGGAAATGAACAGAATTTTCTACGCATGATATCGACCGTGAGCAATAACGACCCAGTTAAAATATTAGGGATACATGTTGGACACGACAAAAATGTTTTTAAAAAATTGGCAAGATAAAATTGATTTACATGACCAAAACATTAGAATCATGTAAAAAAAAATATATAACAATTTTTTTTGGGGGGGGGGGGATATAATTAACACTGTGAATTTCAAAACTGCATTATAATGCAACAATTCTTCCCAATCCACCTGAGGAAATTATTAAACAAATAAATTAATTAATATTCAACTTTGTATGGTATAGTAAAGACCGTATAAAAAGAAATACACTTATTGGAGATGAAAAACAATGAGGTACGTGTACTAATAGCATTATAGACGTTGAATCTTTAACTCAAAGTACCCAAGACATCTTGGGTTCCAATGTTACTAAACCCAAAATCTAGTATGGTATCATTCATAAACCATCTATTTAATTGAGAGGCATTGTCATTAGAACACATTTTAAAAACTAATCTAATAAATGTAGATGGTTTCAAAGAACTAAAAAATATTCCTATCTTTTACAAAGAATCTATTAGTGCATTCAGAGCTTTAAAATGAAAATTTAAGGTTTCAAAATAAATTGGAATAAATATTGTAATAAGTTTGCATAATTGATTGACAAATACAACTTTGATTGACAAATACAACTAGTGACAAAGATTTCTTTTTTAATTTTGTTAAATCATCTTTGAACACATATTAATATATAGCAGAATTTTCATATGATAGTGTACAAATTCATAAATTGCTGAAAAAAAAGTTTGTATAAATTTGTAAATGAAAACACATGTTGCCAACAGGTCCACAAAATCAGTTGTGGAGTCTTTGAGTTAGCATGGGGGCATTATGAACTCTTGAAAGTGTGGCCCATCATGCTAACATGGGAACATTTTGTATTCTGTATAATTCCATTATATTTATCAAGTTTGTCATTAAATTACCATTACGATTATTGTATGATTTTTTTTTCATTTTCATTATTGTAAACCTTAAATTGGTCTCAACTTATTTGTTTTCTTTTTTTTTTCGTGTATTCTAAAAATATTTATCTAATCTCAATGTGTAATGTAGTTAATATGTATGTTAGTTATATTAGCGTTTATTTGATATCAAATAAAAGAGGGGGAAAGTCTGGTATCGAAAGCATTATTTTATCCTGAAGTTATCCAGATGTATACACAGGTAAAAGTATATAGTATGTTCAACATATATTTTAGTACCATATGTTGAACATAAACATTGAAATGTTACCTGTGTATTTCACCTTCATTAATAGCAGATGCTAATGACATAATAAAGAGAAGAAAATTATATGACATTTAAAAAAACTATAGAACTTTTGTCATATTCAATCAGCAAATTTTTTTCTTCTCTCTTGGAATTCCATTTTTATGCTATGTTGAACACGTGTACATCAATAATTATCAGATTTGATAAACCTTGAAGATCGCAATATAGGTGACGGTATATCCATTAACACTTTCAATCTCTGAAAATCAAATAACGTTAATGATACAGTAATGATTAAAAAAATAAATTGAATTCCTTCATTAAAAATCTTCATTATAAATGATCAAAGCAAATAAGATGGGTTCTAAATTTTTGTGAAATGAATTTTCGGGTGCATAT
The DNA here is from genome assembly GCF_032062105.1 of Saccostrea cuccullata. NCBI lineage: Eukaryota > Metazoa > Mollusca > Bivalvia > Ostreida > Ostreidae > Saccostrea > Saccostrea cuccullata. The sequence goes on from NW_026930219.1 coordinate 171,030, forward strand.
GTACTGTTTCTTTAATTATTCTAATTTGATTCTTATCAAACTTATTGTTTTAGTACGGGAAAAAATAACTGAACCATTCCTAACGTATTGTATACCATTATAAAAATTAACCATTTAGCTTCCAGGAACTGGTCATTAAGGTAATTGACAAATCGTGATGAGGTGAAGAATGATTCTGCAGTTATGAATGGTACGTGATGAAAGGTAAAGGTAGAATTATCTCATGTTCCATCTCCTAAACGTGTCTCGAGCTTGGGACTGTATTCGATTGATATCATTTCACTGATTCATTTTAACTCACTTGTTCTCTTGGCGTACAAAACACTATTATAGTCTATTCTTCCATCATTGCCATAGGAAATTAAGATTAAGTAGGGTATCAAAATATTGTTATCGAATAATGTTAATAATGGAAAAATTCTGATGAAGTAGGGTATCAAAATATTGTTATCGGATAATGTTAATAAAGGAAAACCAAATCAATTATTGTGTTAGTAATAATTGATAGCATCTTAATTTTTTTTTAAATCATTCTCTTATGGAAAAAAAATCACTTAAATAATAATTCATGGATGTTTTTGTTGTTATAAGGACTATCAATTTTACCAATTTACTAGTAGTATTTATTGGATTTTTTTTTTTAAAATAAAACCGGCCACGATACATATGAACCTATGAAACAGTGCGTTATGTATACATTAAAGATGAAATATATTTCTTCAAAATTATTATGTGAAAACTATGCTTTTTTACGTTCTAGTAAATCGCCGAAAAAATCAATTTAAATATTATATGATTTTTATTTATGGAAAGAATAGCCTTTAATGCTGTTTTCAGATGGATTCAGAAATTAAAGATTAAAAAAGGATAATTTAAATATAACAGTCCAACTAGTCGATTGACATCTGTAAGTACACCAAAATATATCAAAGGCGTGTCAACATGTTATCTGAAAATTCTAGATTAAAATTGCTCTGACACTAAAAATTTCATCATCACATTACATCATAAAATTATGACAAAGAAATGAAATAATTTTTTCTATCTTATTTTCTTACAAATACAAAAAAACACGTTAGATGTGTCAACGGTTTATTTAAAAAACATTTTTTAATAACATAGAAAATTGGATAAACTTACGTGATTGATTATTAAACAAGGGAACACTTTTAATAGCAGAAAAAACGATAAATAAATAATAAAATGTGGAATCAAAGAGAAAGCTGAAGTCTTATTATTGTAAAGAGAAACAAGAGCTGTTTAGTCGTTTGCATTTTTTTCAAGGGGTCAATAAACATACCCCAAATGTAGGACTATCCGTGGTTACCTTAATGTTCAAATTGTACTAAGGAATTTAAACAGATTTCCTGCAAAGGAAGTCCAAACACGGTATTCACGGTAATTTTCTTTACCTGACAACGCTGTTGCAAATAAGCATAAAGAAAAGAATGACATTTGAAGAAGAAAAAAGCTTAAACAGCTTTGTCTTTCCCCAGTTTGGCTAGATCTAGTCATTTTTAAATATTTTATTCAAAATATGCATGAAGACAATCAATGGAAGATTGTACAACATCAGATATTTTATAAGAAGTTATTTTCATCGGTGTCTTTGAGTATGTTGTGGTTTTCTGACCATGAGTACGAAGACCCAAGACATGTGTAAAGGGTAACAGACAATGCTTTGAAGAATTAAAAATATTAAGAATATGTATCAAGTACTTTTCTTACTTTTAGATAACTCTTTGCATTATTTATTCGTATCCAGGTGAGCTTGAAATAAAAGATACCTCAGAGTCTGACATATCTGTTTAATATTTGGATATTTTACTTGAAAAAGACGTTAATGGCAATCTAACAAAAACGCTTTATGATAAACGTGATGACTCTTAACTTTTCTATCGTCAGCTTCCCTTACTTATGCAGCAATATTCCTTCATCACTTGTATATGAGGGTTAACAGATCTCTCATTTGATTCGATACACAAGAGCAAGAGCACTTTGTATGAACATTTCCAAAACTAGAGAGTTATTGAAAAACAAATTGATGAAATAAGAATACAGTGTATCTGCAGTCTCGTTTACAGTCATCATTTCGTAAGTTCTATGGTCGATACAATGTCCTTGTCAGCAAATACAGTTTATCATAATAATAATAATAAATGTTAGAGCATTATAACACACTGAATATTCGACGGATTTTCTGTTATTTTCCTGTCATGACAATCTAATCTCTGAATTATAAAACTTTAATATAACATATAGATTTTTTGTACCCTGATTTCGCGAAAGAGAGTGAACATTAAATCTCATTCACCTGTATGTCCGTCAGTCGGTCTGCCCGTCTGTCACAAAAACATTTAACTTAATAATAACTTTTGAATGAGAAGAGATAGAACATTCATTTTTCATTTTCACATGTTCATAACCACTTAGACATCGAAATGGGGCAACACTATTCTTTGCTTGATCACTTGAGAAGTTCAGTAATTCATGTACCTCAGCCCAAAGAAGACCTCTTAATGGCATGATTAAAGCAGTTTTTTTGTATAACTTTCAGTCCAAATACTGCTCCCAAAGGTGATTATCTTCTACCTGACAATTCTATAAGAAATCGGCATAGAGATATAAAGGGAATTTTGAGGAATCGAAACGCTTACAGAGATTGGCCATCTCTGATCCATGTTCGCTATTTTAGTAATTTTGTCGTATTTTTACTAAAAAAACATACACATGAAAACCATCAAAGGATTACCCTACAATTTAGATCGGTCCTGGACTAGCCATAGGTATGCAGAGACATTAGACATGCGTAAAGGTTACATTTCGTATTATTTATTGAAATCAAGTCCCTGGTATACATGTATCTAAAGATATTGGATTAGACAAACATGACAAAGGAGCTATCCTTGGCTGTGTAAGCCAAAGATTCAAGACTGTTTATACAAATTAAACAATGTAGCAATAAAACCCTACAATATGCAGTCTATTCTTACTGATGCTTTCAGACGTAGATATTAAGCAAGTCTTCTATTTTTTTAAGTGACATAATTTCGTTTTTACAGTTTACATTATGGAATCCATATATCGGAAATAGCAGCTCAATACCTTTTATTCGGATTAACAACTACCGTGTAGAGAAAACAAATGTTTGTAAAATCAAACTGTCACCAAGATAATAACGAAACTGTGTATGAAATACAATCTGGCTTTTATTGACTGAATTAAATGAATTACAAACGGGTGAAAATTACGATAACAATTGCAAGGACGACAATGATTACATTCTAAATGACTGACTCATAATTACTGTTGATCTTTTCTACATTTCATTACAATAGATGTTATTAATTTCTTTTGTCTGTTTTAATCAATACACGACACTATCAAAACCATCATAATTAGTGCGATATCTTGGGCGATTTCCGCTTGATATTTACGTATTAGCTTTATCAATAATTTGTTTTATAAACGGCTGAAGAGAAATTTAACGAAATTTGGATTAATGATATTTGGAAATTTCCGTCCTAAAATAAAAATATGAGATGAAAAAAAAGAAGAAAAAAGGAAATACGTTTAATTTTTTTTTTTTTTGGCGCTTCTGTTGACTGCCAAGCAAGTCCTCTTTTTTAACATCTTTTTTTTTCACTGACTTAATAAAAAAAACATAATATATCAATTTCGGTGAAGAATGTTTTAATCAGTGAAATATATGGAGATACTGACACCGAATTCGAACATTATTAAAGTTCAAAAGTCCATTAAACAATACAGAAAGCAGAGCAAACGTGGGCCTCCAAAACATCAGAGGTGGGATCAGGTGCCATAGAGGAGTGAACATCTCCAGCTGACTGGTCGCACTCGCCGCGTGTCATGATTGGGAAATAACGGGAAAATAATCCGTCGACAATTCAGTGTGTATATAATGACCTAACAATAAGTATGAAAAACGTCAGTCAGCATTTGACTTACTGATAAATTGTATTTTCTGACAAGGTCATTGTTTAGACCAAAGAACTTACGAAATGATGACTTTATTTAAAACGAGACTGCTGATATTCTTGTTTCAACAACGTGTTTGGCAATGATTTACCTCGTTTTAGAAATTGTTCGTATGTAGAGTATGGTCACGCGTATCGAATCAACTTAGAGATATAAACCCCGTATGCAAGTGATGAAGGTATATGCTGCATAAGTATGGGAAAATGCAATATTGTTCATTTCTTAAACAAAAAAATCTATCTTTCAAGAATCCACTGGCATTTTGAGTATGTTTATAAATAAAAGCTAAAAAAAATAATTTAGCTTCAGTTAAATACGGATCACTCTTTATGTTTAAAAAAAAGTGTCAAATATCGCCGGGATTCAAGATATAATAAATATTACTTAATTACAATAGTTACTCTCCCACCTTTTAATACATTTTGTACTGTTCTTTTAATAAAATGTTCGTTGAAATGCCATTTTTCCCATTTGGAGGGAGTTTTATAGTCAAATCCTGCCAAGTTAATAAATTCAAAAAAATTTTCTTGCAGTAAAAGTTGGATTCCATTCTCCTCCTTTTCAGAAACGATAACTAGGTATCTGATTCATTGCAAACCTAATATTTGAATTATTGGGGGGAGGTTATATACATGTACATTCATATACCACATTTATCTAATCACTTACCCCTGTCCATCCACGCAGTGCGCGGCTGTGAGGACGTAGTTGGGGGCAATCAGAGAGCCGCCACAGAAGTGGGACCAGGGGAAGAAGGAGTAGGCTCGGGACTGGAGGGACACCTGCCAGGGCCACTCGTTCTCGTCAGCCTGGGCGCCACCCACTATGCGGGCGTTCAATGGGTCCAGGTACCGGGTGGCACCTAAGGTAAAAAAATATCTTGCAATTTTTTTTTGGTTTAAATATAAATAGTGCGAAATATACAAAAATGGGGGAACTCGAAATAAGAATTTTGTACAAATAAAACTGATTGATTAAATTCAGTTTGAGGAAGTTGGAGTGATTTTTTTTAATAAAATTCTAAAAACATTGGCTGATTTGGAGGTAAATAGGGTTAGTTCCTTTGATTTTGAACACACAAAAAAAGGGAATAAGGAATTTAATACTTACTTGCCACAGCGATCACGGACACGAGGGTGATGAGGATCATGTCGGAATTTGGTGTAATTTGTACGTACGGCTGGGATGGCACCCGGTATATATGATGATCAGATCGTGTCCGGGCCATAAAAGAGTGACCACAAATGGTCAGGTTCCCAAACACCCGACCCTTTGAAGTTTTAGGATGCACGGCTGCGTAGGGTAGAATGGTTCCCATATCTAATTATATTGTTTTATTGTTTCAAACACATAAACCCGAATTATAGGAAAAAATGTCACATTACAGCTACAAAAGCACCCCCTTCCCCTAACACACAGCACAGGCAGTAGGAAGGATAGCCTTATTTAATTCAGTTTGGGGAAAGCAAAACAATCTCAAAAAGCAGAAAAAAACATGAAACATTATATTTTAGGGAAACAGCCGTAAATAACCTTAGTTTTCCAGGCCTGGTCCAGAAATTTTTTCCAGGGGCGGGCCACACCAGTCAAAAAATTCCAACCCAAAAATGTCTTGATAAGCCAAAAAAAAAAGCAAACATATTTCCCAAACGCGAAAAACCTATTTCGTTGGGCGGGCAAGGGGACTATCGTAACTATGACATATGTGATACTTAAATATGCTTTCATCTAACACTGATGAGACTTCAGGCACGTAGCATCAATTTTGAAAGTGGGGGGGGGGGGGGGGGGCAGCCACTGACATTTTTTTTTTTACTTTCCTGAAGAAGTTGACAAGCAAAAAAGGTAAAAGAAAAATTGCCCAAACTCGAAAATGCTATTTCCTGGGGGGGGGGGGGGGGGGGGGGGGGGGGGGGGGGGGGTGCAAACTTTTTCACTACCAATTTCTTTCAATATCCATTTTTTAGCTTACAATACTATATTTCCTTCATGTTACTTTACTTTAGTATAAAGTGGGGGGCCAACCAGCCCTTCAATGAACATTTTCAACAGTAAAAGTATTGTTGGCAAACAAAGTGGGGGGGGGGGGGGGGGGGGGGGGGGGGGTGCAGGCCTTGCTTTGATGAGAGTCTCTGATGAGAGTTGGATTGTTATTCAACTCCCTTTTGATATATTTTCACTCATACCGAGACGCCACCACCTGCCGATGGAAGGCTTCAATTTTAGAACTGTACTCGGCACTAAGGCCCTTAAGGCAGAAAAGGTTCTTTTCTGTGTCAGCGCCTACTAAGACTCAGGGATCTTTTAAATTGGTTTATACAACTCCTTCCTCTGTGACTCAAGAGCGAGCGTTCTAATCAATGTTCCACGTGGGCGACCTGATGAAATTTTTAGCTATACCTGCGAATTATAATATGACAGAAAAGGCGCAGCTTGTCTTGAAATGATTTATAAAATTACGTTAATTTTTCATTTGATATTTTATGGGCTTGGCCATCCCAATCCCGAAAGAGGATTTTCGATTTTGGACAATTTCCTCTTTTCAGTTTGGGTACTAGTTATTTTTTGTGAAAAATAACCCCCCCCCCCCATTCGCAAAGACGAACTCGAAGCCTGATATTAAATTATGTGTATCGTAGTAATCTGGTTCTATGTAAGATTTTATTGACCAGGAGAACTAAGAAATTTGTTCGATTTTCTTAAAATTTTGAAATGTTATAAAGTTTTTAAAATAAGTATTCTGAGGAGCCACAACAAAAAATGGGATAAGAGTATGAATTAAAATCTTTAAAAATTACGAACAAAATAGCTTTATATAAATGGCTTTTTATTTTAAAATGAATGTTTTCATCAAATGAAACAAACGTCTGCAGGTTTGATACAATACTGATTTTCTTTTCACCCAAAGCTACATACATATTCAACACAAACTACATTGTAAACCGTGACAAGATAATCCGCAAGGCTGTCAAATATTTTTTATACTTCTCAAAAAATTGCGCAAAAGGTGAGCTACTACTCATTTTCGATTTTGTGTTTAGCATATTGGTACAGTGTATATGGTTTAATATCTATAATAACAAAATTCAATAAAATTTGGTGAAACAACGGGTATTTTCTTACAACAAAATGGTTCATGAAACTTTGACGAAGGATGAACTTCATGAAATCTGTGAAAAATGCCCCATAAACCAGATCAGTTTGTGTTTAGAAGGAATAAAATAAATCATGAATCAAAATTATTTTCTAATTGGGTTTAAAGCAAAAAGGAATATTTCTCTTCTGGTAAAACTACTATTTGATATACTGTTATACATTAACGACAGTAAAGTCTATTCAAGAAAATCCCTCTAGAATTACAAGTTTTTCTCATAAATAGCTCTGTAGCAACCACTAATGATAAAATGTCATTTAATGATAGAAATATCATTAAGTGTTGCAACCACAATGCTTATTGGGATAAATTATTGCATTAATAGTTGACCTGAGAATGCCAACTATTAATAAATAATTTACAAGATTACCATAAAGCATTGCTTTGCGTTTTATCATTAGCAGTTGCTACATAGCTCTTCATTTAAATCTAACAATTGTAAATAATACTAAACAGTTTACAGCCAAACAAATACCCAGTATAATACTGCAATTCACTTTAAATTACCTAATTTCTAAAAAAAAAAAAAAAAAAAAATATTTTAACAGTGGCCACGACTTAACACAATGGAGGGCAGTTTATAATTGCCTGAGGTTTGTGTGCTGTCTTCACTGGTTTATCTATGGAGGAAAATTCCTCATTTCAACACTCACTACCAAGAACAATAAAAAAATTAACTATTGTAAGAGAATGATAATTTAGCATGTCCAAACAAAGCTCTTCAAAATTTTAAACATTTTTCAAACCTCAACTTAAACTCCATACCATGAACACACACACAAAAAAAACAGGCTTATGAATTTTCATTAAAAAATTTCTTCTTAAGAAATACATTTTCTACATGTGTGTTTAAATCATTAAAACTTCTCATTGTTTATATAAAATGTTGGGAGAAAAAAAAAAACAAATAAATAGATACAGATGAAACTTTCTCATATGAATTTTATGCAAACTTATACAGTATGAATATTCCATCAATGAATATAACTCAAAAAATAGTTAATTTTATTTTAAACTCTTTGCATGAAATTCATTTGAGAAGTTTTCACTCACAAAGAAGTTGGATCAGAAAAAAAATAGCTTTATCTATAAGATAAAACTTGTACATGTAATTTCATGTACATAAATGAAACATAAAATTGTACATTACATGTCAATGTTCAATAAAAACACATTTCTATAAATACAGTACACATAACTGTCTATGTATAATTGATTTGTAAATATTGTATGGATAATGTTTAATGTGTACAGGTACTATAATGAAATGTTTCAAAATCTGAAACCCATTCGCTCATTTTTTTCCCCCAATTTCACAGAGTGGGAAATATAAAATATACAATATGGTACTATAATCTTTTGTCAAAACATTGTGCTAATCTTTATACAATTAGACAAAAAAGAAATGTATAACAACTACCATAGGTGTGGAATAGAATGTTTTGTGTATATTAAATCATATAACAATATTCTGCAGATAATTTATGTGGTATATAACAGATAACCTTAAAATAAACAGGTAAGAGCCTACATATCAAAAAGTTCAACAATGACATATTGCAACATTCAAAGTCAATTAAAATCTCACATAAAAAAGATCTTATGGTCATGCTAATATTTTGCTGGTTCAGTATCATTCTAATACTTCAAGATATGTAGTAGGAACTTTTCCCTTTTGGGACCCTCTTTCTGCCATCAACCAATCAGGGTCCATCCCTGGGGTTCTGTAAACTGTTATGAGCTGAAAATGAAGGAAATACAAAATGTAAAGATAATGCACTAAAACTCCATGGAACATTTTTAATATATGTTTTGGGAAAATTGCATGGAATATTTTGAAAGATGGGAAATTGGTTCTATACTGCTGGTTAGTTACCAGTTTTCTCCAGCTAAACATTCAATACTTATTAATGATTTTTCTTTTCATTTCATTATTTATTCTAAATCAAACGGAATTTCACTGCAAAATTAATTTCATTACCAGGTAATTCAATTTCAATCTGCATGAACAGCAGCATATACATAATAGCAGTGAACTTCAGCTGTATACAGTGAGTGTTGAAATAATTTTAATTAAAAAGATTTTGTATGAACAATATTTATCTAATCTAAAAAAAAAAAAGAAAAGAAGATAGAAAAGATAATCAATGAAAAATGATCTAGAGACTCTGAAAATGCACGATGCAAAAGATTTCATATAAAATCAAATAATGATAAAAGATTTTTATTTATCAGTATTAAACACAGAAATATCTTCAACTTTAAGTCACTGAAAAAAGGAAATATTGTTTCTCCCACTGCCACTTTATTTGTCTTCACTTCCTCACACTGTCTCTGTATCTCTAACAATAGAAAAATTAAGCACGCCTCTGATAAGGGGAGACCTGTGTTGTAATAATGAACAGACAAACTGACAGCTGGGCAAAGGGAGAAACAAGTCTTATATTATGTGCTAGTTGGTTTAATACCAGTTTTTCTCTGACAGGAGTTCCTTGACTTTAAATCATCAAAGGACTTATCAAAAGCCTTATTTTGTCATCTGACAAATAAAAACATTAAGGAACTGAAGTATGTGAAAAACAGGTAAACAACTAACAAAAGTTAAAGAATTTATATTTTTCTAGCTCTATAAAACCCTAAAACCACTTTAAGCATGCAACTTAAATTGCCAAAAAAAAAAAGATGTGTAAAATTTCTAGGAGTGATATCTTACTTCGTCAGCTAATAAGGTAAGTTCAGAGCTATCTGCAGCGTCATAGTCATACAGAACGCGGGCCTGTTTTTTCTCTATATTGGGTGTGGCCGCTATGACATTGATCTGGGGCGGTGCAGAGGGTTGCAGGGGGACAGAAGAGGGGATACTGGAGGATATACCTGCCCCCGAGGAGTTGGAGGAGCTGTTCCCGACACCCACAGCTTGAGAATAACTGAAACAAAACAACAGCAGTCAGACAAAGGGCACCAGAGTTCTACATCACTGGGGGGATTTTGGAAGAGCTCGCACTTATTTATGTACCAGTGGTAACATGAAAGTTATACATAAAGCATTAATTTTAATCTTAAACCTAAAACATAAGTATATAATCTTTCAGGTGGAAATAAAATTTTGCATTTTTAGTGAACTGATTTCAAATGTATGTCATTTTTACAAAAGAATTAATATTCCATAGTCAAGGTAATAATGAATTAAATAAATCATTAATAATCATGTTTTTGATTCTTCAATTGTTAAAAGAAGTTAGTGCATGACAAAAAAAATATTGTGTTAAACTTTAAACATGTGGGAGGGGTTACAATAATGACTAGGGAAGGGGAGGGAACTCTGTGTCTGACTGCAATAAGAACTGCCGAGTAACAGAGGAAATTCAGACTATCACATGCATACACTGAAAAGCATTAGCCAACATAAAGATCACTATAATTAATAATAAAAATAAATGGCTTTATAAAAAAATCCTTTAAAAATTACTTCCCAACTAACCAAAAGGTTTTCAGTACAAAAATCATGTAAATGCAAATGGCATTATTAACATGATCTTTGTATTGTTGGTAAAAAAAATAAATTAAAAAGTAGTTCTTCATTCAAAAGAATATCAATTATTAAAGACAGAATTTTTTTTTAAGTAAAGGAAAAAAAAGTTATGTTTTCAAAAAAATACAGAAAAATCATGCAGTGTACAGTGTGTAAGAAAAGTTACCTTCCAAGTTGGTGCTGCAAGTCAGATATATACTGTTGGCACTGAGCATAGTACGTTAACTGGGCCTCAATGAAATCATTTAAGCAGCGCAGATGATGGGCCTAAAAAATAGTTTAGATGTTTCTAAAATAATGAATTACAAATCAGTATATAAATACTTTAAATATTACAAGTATTAAAGCTTAGAAATTAAAACAGAATGAAATAAATTAATGATTTGCATCCCTATGCATGAAACAGTAGTTTTTTCAAATATAAATCATTTAATATCATTTAATGTAATATTGATAAGGTTTTTAAAAACATCATGGATATAAACTTGTTTGGGAATATACAGATCTTTTTAAAAGTAGTCTTAATTATTGAGTACCTAAGCAAAAGAAAACCTTTATAAGTATGGACTGGAGCATTTGAATCTATTGGGTCAGCAATTGTCCCAATGGTGTCTCCTACTCTTGTTTTTGAACTAATTGGGACTAAATGTGACTTATTTTAAACATTTCTAACATTTGTGTTCTCTGCTTTTGGAGGGGTGTCATAAAACTGAACTGACGTACATGAGCGCTGCTGACTCCCTCCAACAGTAATCGTGTTATCTCTGCTTGTCTGTCGAACTCCGCCTGGGCCACTCGCAATTCTGCCTCGGCCTACAAAAAGAGACAGTGAGAAAGTTCTGTAATGCAATTAATACAAAACAAAAAAGAAACAATAAGCCTTCTAGTCCTCTCATCAGCCAAATCAACAGTGCAGTGACATTAAAGAGTCATCATCAGAAACAACAATCTTATAGCAATTACACCACAGGAAATGGAATCTTGTTAAATTTATCTAAGGTAATACCAACAGCTCATAAACTCAGAATATTGATTTGTCTATACAGAGATATGTGCCAGGGCCTATATCATACGGTTCCTTATGATTCAGTCCATTTCCTGGAAGTTTAGGAATACCTAGACAACTTTTAATTTTTAGCTCCATTAGTATTATTCATCCATAACACTGATGTTAATTTATTGTCACTACCTAACGGTAGGATTGTTTATTGTATCTCTTGTACTTTTGGTTCACTTAGCCATTAACTTTTCTAGAGCAAAACTTCATGATTCTCCACGATTTCTTCATTATTACAATTTTGCTAGTATTGTAAGATATGTTGTAAATAGAAATGGTTGATTGAAAACAACACAGGAATAACCAAATTTACTGTAGCATTAATGAATTTAAAGGTACTTGGACACAGATTTGAAGTTCATTTTTTCTCTATAATATTATACAATTATGGACTCTTTAGAATGGAGACATCACCGATTATCAGGTCTGAGTAGGGTTGTCATCCGAGGGCGCTTGCGCCCGGGGGTCACAACCCTACTCAGACCTGATAATTGGTGATGTCTCCCTTCTAAACAGTCAATAATAGTTTTATTATCCTGAAGAATATACAATTATCAATTAGATAGAGTTGAAAATAGTAATCAAACCTCTTATTTTCTTCTACTCTGCTCCGATTCCATACTTTCAAAATATGTCAACAGACAACTTTGACGTCATCGTTAGAATTTATTGTTTACCGATCCCGCATATTTGGCCATTGTACTTTTAAATAGGAATGCTTACAGTTGATTGAAAACAACACAGGAATAACCTTATATAAATGTACATTTATGTTATTAAAATTTTTAGCATTAATGAACTTTTTAAGGAGAGAGCTATCGAAAGCAAAACAAACACACAATATATTGTCAGTCCGTGCAGTTGTGGTGAGCAGACTTTGGCGTTTAAACGCACCCGGTGAATTGTAAACATTAAACAATAACAGGCTCTTGCCTTGTTTACAAAAAACTGTGTACATAACACGAGTGTGCCGATTTCTAAACTTTTTGTGAATAAAATTATGCATTCAAACCCGCCAAAAAATATTAAAAAAAAGATTTTTGTGTGAAATAAAAACCTGAAATTTTACAGAAAAAAATAAGCAATTGCATCTCTAAAATGAACACTGAAAGAAAGGGGAAAAAAGAGATGGCAAGATTCATAATTAGATTAGAGAGGCATCCATCAAAGATGAGATCCTTCACCTCATGCATGTATCCCCCTAATGACAAATATCATCTACACAAATGTTTATATATATGTTTACAATACAAAAGCTTTAGTAAATGAATTGAAAAAAAAATACAGTTGTGTGTATGGGTAAGTGCATTGTACATATTAAGACAGAGGAATGGAATGGCTGAATGTAAAGCACTTTTTTTATTAACAAATAAAAACATGCATATTTCTTACTCGAGCCACTGCATCATCCTGGATTAGCATGTAAATAAACACACAACAGATTAATCAATGCAGTATTTTACATACAGGTTACATGTTTATCTTGAATGTATTTTCTGGGATTCATGGTGAATTTTTATCATGAAATAGTAATCAAAATTGGCAACCATGCAGATCTTTAATTTTTCTTTTCCTACTGTATCAAATAGACCAATCCTTCTTTTCTTAAAAAAAAAATCTCTTTCATCTACTTTAGGGGAGGGGATGGGGGAAGGGGTGGCAAACCCTGAAATTGTTACCACTGTCATATATGTCTCTAAATCAAAATTTTCAAAGCAAATGAAGAATATTTCTAGTATCAAATTAACTGAAGTAAATATTACTACAGTTAACGTTTTTGTCTTATACAGTAAACAAAAATCTGCAGTCCCCAAACACTTGTAATTTAATGTATTTAGTTAACTTTCAACTACAAAGTACCTAACAAGATCTGGATACCAGCTGTACAGACCGACACACAAACACTTTGATTCTAGTATGAAATAGGACCCTGATTTAAATGATAGGAATAAAATACAATTTCACATGAGGATATCATTATTTCAAACATTTTTCACCATTTCATGCAGACATGCATTATAATAATAACACACAGGTAAACAGTTGATACAATCACACAACTACCAGATTAAGCATCATTAGCATTAGCAAATTTAAAAAAAAAATTTTTACAATAAATATATACCAATATTATTTTTATATCAAACAATTTTAAACAATCTTTAGAATTTCAAAGAAATTCGTCACAAGAGAATATTACAAGGACTGTGAAACCAATGCAATTTATGGACGTCAAATGTCATTCAATTAATAATTTATTTCAGGACCATTTTGTTTTTAATAGATTTTTTTACCCCCCCTCTTGTAAAAACAGTATTTCAAGATCATAGCCCCTACACATAACTATGATCTTGAATAATATGCTAAAAAATTATAAGTTCATTATTATTTCTAATATAACATCAAACAACTAATACATGTATCCTCGAATAGTCAAATGATTTCACAGAGTGTAATAATTGTAGATGAGATTCGGGACTGTAAAACTACTGTGCAGCACTGAGACATAAATTGACAATTCACAAAAATATAATTAGAAGTAAATGATAATTACAAGGTGAAACCTGACAGGGTTTTCTTCCTGGAAGCATTAATGAACAAATACAATATTAACAAAAGTCCGCCCCTGTCAATTTTGTATTTTATTTTTCAAAACTTCAGAAAGATACTACATGTGTAAAATGTACTCATTTAATGTTTTATATACATTATCTTTAAAAACTTAGTTAATAAAAATGAAAAGAAAAACTACATAGTTATCGTTTGAAATCAATGCCAACAAAATTATATTTTTTTTAAATCTTACGTTCGCAATTTCATGTGCCTTGATCTATTTTATCTCATATAGATAGTATCAAAAGGTAGTTTCATAAACAGACACATAGACAAAAACAATGACTCTTGATCTGTGATTTTTGCTGCAGAACTACAGTAATACCAAGTCATGCAATTTACATTTTAAAGAATTTTTAAAACCCCAAAACTGACCAAAGAAAGATAACTGGGAAAATTTTGCATGAAAGACATTCTTTTTCAAAACAGATACTCATATTTTAATAGGAAACAGAAGTGGTATGATTTAGTCCCCCAAGAAAATAAAATAAAATGCTGGAAGAAATTTAGCAACAGAAGTACTATGAATTGGGCTTAATAACAAAATAAATCACCAACATTACAGACAAAGTGACAACACAATACACTGACCTCGACCATCATCAACACATTCTGGGAGGAATTCTGAGAGGACTGCAACATTATAAACACAGTTATAATAAAGTCACATGATCGTCATGTGACTGGGACATTCTTAAACATCCTTATATATCATATTTTTTTTTGTTCCTTTATAATTTCTATACACTATTCTTTGTATATCAAACAACATAATTTTAGAATATCAATACAATTGTATCTGAAAGCTACACATGTACATTTTAATACTAGTATTTGTGGTATACAGAGAATTCACATGCTAACAGAATTTACTATCATATGCTTTGACTCACATGTAGGCTTCTGAATTTCCTATTCTGTTGACAATGTACCAAAACAAAATTTACCCTACATCTGATTGACAATGTGTTGTGCAGCTACATGTAGCATATTTCATTTTTTTTTTTCAAGTCTACCCTGGATTTGGAGCAAACCTCTTCTGAGAAATGGCCCTCTATCTTGATTAGACTAATATGCACATTACAAGAAAAGCAACAGCATTCTATTCTGAAAATTTCCCCCCAAAATCAAACTAACGAATATAATTAACAACAGATAATCAATTTATATGATTTTCATCATTTAAACTACTGATTCCCATGATTTAATAACTTCTTAATTCTTTTATTTCTTAAAAAAATCTCCGATATTATTAAAGTACTTATACAACAAACAACAATTCTCCCTGAGTTTTATATCTTATCGGTAATAAAACAAGTTGTTCTGTCTATGATAGAGAGTAATCCCCCCCCCCCCCCCAAAAAAAAAAACTCCCATCATCAACCAAACCTAGTACACATGTACTAAATAACAGATGTACATTTACTTCAACGAAGACTTTGTGCCTAGCTTTAACCTGAAGTAGCACTGAAGCAGTACAACATTAGTCTTATCAACTTCTTCATTACACCACAATTACTTGATGAACAAAATAATCTAACCCATGAGTATTAGGAACACATAATACAGTTCAAATGCAATATGTTTGTTGTTCAAACAACGTGGAGTTGTTAGGATTTTAGCATGTCAATGTATTAAAAGTAGCCCATTTCCTTCAATATAATTTCCCCCGTTCTTTACCTGTGGTTGTGATGAGGACTTTGCTTTACGGAGCTTGTTCTTGGATGCATCCAAGTCTAATCGTTTTGTCTCCAGAATTTTCTTCTCTTTCTGTAAAATAAGAAATAATTAAAAGTATTCAAAATCCCTACTGAAATTTATTTTTTGAAGTAAGTTACTATCGATTCATTCTTTGCCTTTCTCTTTTCTTTCAAAACTACCGGTACAATGTAATAACATGAATAAGATTCACTTTCATGGACTGACAACTTTTACTACTCAAGTTTTATTTGTTTACATGAGCTAACTAACCCTACAAGTGTAAACAATAGAATTGAAGAACATCATAAAGAAATATTTACAACCATAACTTAAGCATCAACTTTTTAAACTATTTGCCCACCATCTTATAGAAGTTGTCAGAAATGTATAGATTTACTTGAAAAGATGGATGCAATATTAAAAGCTTGGAAAAACCCCTGTGAAACTTGATTCTTTCACTAATTGTCTGTCTTTCATTATGAGATCTTAAAAATTCATGAGGAAAGATAAAACTTATCATCTTTCTTTTGTCATTTAGGAATTCAATTCATGTTTGACCTTAGATATCTTATAAAAGAAACACAACATCTGGTGTTATGTTCGCTTGTTCAGAGAAATCAATCTGTGATATACATGTCTGGACTACTAATATTATGGCACAAGTTTGACAAGACCAGTGTCGTCAAAGGAAATAGGGAGACTCTCATTGATTAGGAGTCTCATACGTATTGATGTTTAGATAATGATTTGGTCCACAAAATAACTCTCTTGTACATGAATACCAGTAGTGAAATACCATACCATTTTGTTGACTTTGAACTCTACAGAGTAATAAACTAGAGTAATCCATACCTGATTGACAACCTATTATAACCCAATATATCAAATACAGTAAGACTTAAGTAATTAGGATGTTGTATATTCTAATTTTTTTTTCTAATACACTGTAAACTTCAGTACTCTTGCAGCACAGGTGAATTCAATTGTTTGAAATAATGTCTAATCATGAATGTTGAGTCTAATCTAGCAAATTTCATAGGACCCAGTAATGTCTGGATTTAGTTTTACTGTAGAACATCCATAGATGTACCAGTCAGTATGAACAGATACTGAAAATGATTTGGAAGTAACGCTACATGTGTAAGCATTTAGCAGTCAGGTATTTTCTCTAAAATGCTTTTAAAATTAATTTTCTGAAATGAATGTTTAATATATGGCATAGGGCCTTTTTTTCTTCAATGATATATCTAGAAAATGCATCTTTAATTCTCATTTAAAAAATGCTTTTACAATAATAAAACATATACTACTGAATTGTCATGAATGATTTGAAAAGGGTTCATGGAAAAATGGATTGGCCGTCATTTTCCCACCATTCATGACATGGCTTTGTAAATCAATACTGCACAAAATACCCTTGAGTGACAGATTTCCCTGCTAATGAGCCCATATTGGATTTGGCTTCTTCAACAGACTCCTCTTAACAAAAGAGCCAATTGCTGCTTTATAGGCAGGAGAAACTCAGTCAAATTCAACATTCATGTTATTTTTCCCATTCCAATACTCTATATAAACCAACTGCTTTGCATCAATACTTTGGGTCTTTAATCAATAAATTAATCAAACACTTTGGAATGCTTTTGTGGTAAGACTGCATTTATCTATTATAGGGAGAGAAATATAGAAAAAAAAGTGCATTATTTATACTGTGGAATCGCATACATGATCAATTAAATTTGCATGAGCTTCCTGACCTGGGATGCTAATGTTACATACACTAAGGGAATCTTTATATTACTTTATTGTAAAACTGGCTCATTAAGTGGTGGAAGAATTTTGAAGGTATTGAATAAATATATGCAGTCTATTTCAGTCATGTGAACTAACAAAAATTTCATAATTTTAAGCTTTCTTTCACTTACAAAAATTACCTTACATAGAAGACCAAGCAATATACAACACCTCCACATGATGATTTACCTGTATAGTTTTCATGTCCCCCTCCAAAAAATTGTGAAGAGGTTGTAAGAAATTGTTAGCTGTGGCTTGTATAAATTCTCTCTCTGCATTCCCTATCCTTAGCTGGGCTTGACCGGTCTTAACTAGGGCATTACCTGTAAAAAAAAATAATAGTCTGTATTATATCTGCAACGTGTCTCAATTGCAAACTTTAAAGTTTCAAACTATTTTAAGACTGCGAAATTTATTAAAACATTCTTTTTAGAGAACTCCTTTTTTTGTCCCCTGCTTTGGCGAAAGCAGGGGGACACGAAAGTTCATTCGCCTGTCTGTCTCTCCATCTGTCACAAAAACTTTAACCTTGGTCATAACTTTGAATGAGAAGAGATAGGGCTTTCATATCTCACAAGTACATTACCTGTGACAAGACCTTTCCAAAATACTATGGTTTTTGACCCTGTGACCTTGACCTTGAAGTTTGATCTTCTTTTCAAAAAACAAAAAAACAAAAAAAAAACAACATTATTTGATTTACATGTATCTAAATTGGTTATAACTTTTGAAAGAGAAAAGATAGGACTTTCATATTACTGATGTATATATTACCTGTGATTGGACCTTTCTAAATATACAATAATTAATTCTTTTGACCTCAAAGCCTTGACCTTGAAATTTGACCTACTTTTCAAAAATGTTATCTTTTGATTGAGAAGAGATATGGCTTTCATGTTTGACATGTGCCTTAATTAGATCTGTGACAATATCTTTCCAAGAATGCTATGATTTTTAACCTCTTGACCTTGACCTCCATGTTTCACCTAATTTTCAAAAATTCAAGTTTGGTAAATATTTTACAATATTAGCATATCCATTGCTCTCTCCCACTATGAACATGTAGTCATCAACTACATTCATATGACTATAGACGCAACTGCTTCTATTATGAGTGCAATAGCTCCTTCACACTCGTGTAGTGCAATGTCTACTACATCTCTTATGTGTGTTGAGAAGTATATATATGAAATGTTTCGTAAAAAAAATAAATATAAGTTTTTAATAATAATTTTTGGAAAAAAAATAAATTCAGAACAATTTAAAATCGCTGATTTATATCTTTAAAATTTTAATTTTGGTCAATGTATTTAATTGTATAATAAAATTTTATAAAAATTGAAGAAAATTGCCAAATATATATTTTTTCTTATCATATTTTCGTATATTTGTACAAAGAACGATAACTCTTCACACTAGGGTGATAAAACATTCAGAAAAAGCTAAATTTCTTTAATTTAATAGTATGTCTGTTTCAAGAATGGTTTCAGCTCTTAAAAATAAATAGAAAAAATCATATAGAAAAGCATTCTGGAGTTATAATGATTATTAAAGCATTCTCTTTTTTCATCAATTAAATCATTGATTTTTGTCAGAGGGTTTCAGTAACGTTGATCGATGACGTCACGTCTGCATCAAAACAAAAATTAAGAGAATGTGACGACAGTGCAGCTTGTATCCAGATAACTGTGTTTTAAAAGAGGCTAATACTTTATAAATTGTTTGTGCTTTATTAGAGAAAAGGTGCAATGATCAGGTATACTAATTTTAAAGCCGTGTGTTTTCTTTACTGAAGACGACAAGCCACATCCTTAAAAGGATTTCCTCTGATGTCAAAGTGCAAATATTTAAACAACGATTATTAAGTGAAGATGGCATTATGAATAGCAATAGTTAATAGCTAGCGCGCATCATGGAATATGCCAGCAGAGCAATTGCTATTCATAACGCCATGTTCACTAAATAACGTTGGTTATTTCTTAAATAACCTATGATAGACACTAGAGAGTCCATACTTGACACAATATGCCACAATGGCATCCAATCCACTATTAAAGACACTGAAAGCAGGGGACAAGGATTCTTTGAATTTGCTTGTCTAACATTATGGTATAAAAGCATGTGTGATTTTCAGCACAGTTAATATCTTTTTAATTGCGAAATATATCACAATACACAATTTCTGGCAATATCCATCCCTATCAATAAATAATGTGTAATCTAACCTTTCATGAAAAAATGACCTTTTGACCTCATTATTAATCAGAACCTTTTACATTCATTGGGTGCTAAGCCTGCTATTTACTTATCATCATACATCTTCATTTATAAGAAGAGATGATAGAAGCAGGATAGCAGACAGGATCCAATGATTTTCTGTCTGATACAGGCCCAGTATATATGTGTTAACATTCCAGATGGAGCTAGGGACCTGTCAGCGAGACAGACATCAAACAGCACCTGAGTAAATATTAAGTAGTCACACCATTTTACTCAGACAATAAACTTCTTATTATTTATTAATATATTGTACTTCATTGTTTGTCAAGTCCTTATCAATAATAGACTTACAAATTAAATTTATCTTTTTCTCAAAAGCATCCAGCAAAAAGAATAAAACTTTAACATGTTTAAATGGAAAATTCATATGGGCCTTGCAGTATCTTCAAGACATTGATGTCAACCTTATGATCTTTGAGCAAATGGCAAAAGTAACTATATGAGTGGTAATATACCATTCTGAACTTGACCTTGACTTTGATATTGCATCAGAATGGTCATGTAAAGAAAACTGATTTTTACACTAACTTTAAAATTTGATCTTTAATCCATAAATCCATAAGTGCTCTTTCTCAAACAATCTCAACCCATTTGCATGTACACAAAATGATTAGTTACATTCATTAGCTCCATTGACCTTGACCTTTGTTGAAGTAACCCCAAATATTAAACATTTATCAATTTATATTTCTTGTGCTTACAATATCTCATCTGCAAGGGACAAAAAATACTGGATAATGGAATCTTAAGACCTTAATTAATGATTTTGATACATTAGTATTTCTCAATCATCCACATTCTAAATTCTATACATGATTTAAAAAAAAGTGCATTAATTTTTAAAGCAGAGCACTGTATTGAAAATTAGATCTATATGGGTAGCTGAAGCAGAGTTAAGTAAATGAGACATGTTAATAAAAGATATATACCCTAGCCAGAGAAAGTGAGACTAAAATAATTCAAAAGATTGTATGATGTTAGCTAAAATTTTGAAATGAACGACGTACAGAGCAGCACTCTAAGTCAGTATCATGTAATGACCCGAGTACAATAAATACTGTGTAGGAAAAGTATTCACTTCCTCTTTCCAGCACGTCAGCATTCATGTCAATTTTAATCTAATTAAAATCAAAGTCTTGTATAATGGCTTTAACAGAGAATGACTGTATTCCTACTAAGAATTAACTTCAATTTTTGACCTAAAAGAGGAAGGTTTTGCCTCACTAAATGGTAACATATACACACTGATCTCCTTTGGGCTGACTTACCGTAAGTTGTGCCAGGACCGAAGTCATTGCCCCCGTCCACTAACACATGTCCTAACACCTCATGGTGGTTCACTCGGTCTCGCTTCTTTTTGTCTAATTTTTCATACACAAATTCTTCCAATCGTATATCTGGTGAAAAAAATTCAGGGAAATATTAGAGTCAAATTTCCTTTAAGTTTCTTCTATTTTGAAAATGTTTAACGAATGATAAAAAAATACTTTTATGTTTAAGTAAGTTTAGTGTGTATTATTAATTTAATACAAGTTGTACATCAGGATCTGCATTGCTCACAGAAATCTTATCATTTCCCTTATGCTTATCATACCAAACAAACTGATTCTCAAATGACAAATTATCAAAAACTAACACATGAATAAATATGACTGCAGGGCTCTACAGAACTTTATACTTTTGGATATATACTGTATGTGTACATGATTGCCTCTTCAAATTTTAGCGCAATCAGTGGTTATGCAGTTGTTAGCTCAATCATGAATTAGCGCTACACATGTATGTGCCATATTATATTGTATTTGTAAAAGATTTCTTAGCGGTATTCATGAATTAGTTTATCACTGTCTGTGCCAAAGCCGCTAAAAAATGAAGCCTGCTTTTTTAAGTACACATATAGTATTGAAGATTAAGTGTGGAAACAATTGATCAGAACAAAGAAAATGAGTAACAATTGAATATTGATCCTTTCTTACTTGGGTTGGGTTGTAACACACATTCTGTCTGTTTAAGGATTTTTTCTGTCCATAATTTGGTTTTATCAGCCCTCTGGAGGAGATTTTCAAAGTGTGCATCCAGCTCTGTTTTCTCTGCAGATCCTAACTTTTCCTCTGTGAACTAAATAAATAAGAAATCAAAAAAAAGTTATTTTCATTAATATGAAAAATAAATGAATTCCAAGCAAGCCATATTTGGAATGATTTTTTTTTATAAAGTCTAACCTTGCATCTAAGACCATCACTGTGTCATATTACTCATAATCCATAATTTATCTAAATTACTGCAAAATTAACTACTGGTAAAATGATGTGTAAAACAACATTCTTACATCCTCATTGAATTATGTTGAAACCAAAGAGAAAGAAACAAATGCTTAAAATAAATCACAGCGAAAGGGGCGGGGTGGTTATTACTGTTTCTATGCAAATTGATCAGGGAGTGTTTTAAGAGCAAACTGAATTCAATTTCAACAACCCCAGTAAGAAATATGCAAGATCCTGTGTCTCATGAATAGAGTTGAAACGATACACGTCCTTCACAATTCGATACGTATCGTAAAATTTGGTCTCGGTTCGGTTATTTTCAATACGATACATTTTGATAGAAGGAAACAAATTCAACTGTTGTTTTATGCTTCCTTTTCTTATCTAGACAAATAATTTATGAGCAAAATGGATAGAAGAAATCAATTTTATTAATTTGACTGTTAAAAATTATTTTTCAAACTTATATATATCCTTATGCCAAACTCGAAGGAATGACGATCTTAACCGAAAAACGAACTGAATCGAAAATAGAGATTTTGTACAGTGTATCGAACCGAGAAAAAATACTGCGGTGTACCGATGCCGCGGTGAACCGTTTCACTCCTACTCATGAACATTAACATTTTTGAACTATAGTACAACAAATTTAGGTTCCAAGATGTTAGACTACATCTGTCTTCATAATATGCAAAATCTGTAGTAGCAAGATTTGACTATGAATTGAATGAATATTTTATGTAGATCTAAAAGAGGATAAGATGCATTGACTGAGAAGATTAGGCCTACTGGTAATAATTTTCTGTGATAAATTTGATATTAGCCAATCCTTTTAAAAGTACATTTTGAATCTTCAAGTGACACAAACTTTAACATGCAGCTGCAGTCACAGAAAATCAACATGCTAATGAACCTTGATGGAAGTCACTTAAAATGACCTAAAGGCAAACATTCCCACATGAGTCATGTCTTCATTATGCACTAAGGTAGTGGATGGTATTAGTGAATCAATCATATTTGCTGACAATTAATACATGTATCAAATATTTAAGTATCAGTTTTTCTTCATTTTCAAATCCATATATATCCATTAGAGTAAGAGTAAAATAATGACATTTCTTTAAAATAATTTTAATAAAAATCATATCTGAATGATTGAAAATATGTACAGAACTAAATATAAATGAAGATAGTAAAGAGATTATTTCATTGTATTAAAATTCATTTTCTTTTCAGGATTCTCATGAAATTAAGTGAACAAAAATGTTTCTCATCTCAGATTTGATTTGTCTAACCACCATGGTTTTGTGTATTCTATCCATAAAATACAACATTCAATACGCATGTACTATGATACTATCACAAACTTACAGGTATATAGTCAGGATAATACCGAAAAGTCTAGTCTGCCATGCATTAAGTGCAATAGGTGCATTTTTATTTTCAAAAAAGCCATGTAAAAAGTGTGATACCTTGTACACTGTACATGTACAATTATTGACTTTTGATGAGTCCACTCATGACTATACAAAGACATCCTGATAGTCAAGTATTGGATGACCAAGCCTGATGGAATTTTTACATTTCTGACACTTTTATTCTATGTCTCTAACAAATATACAGTATAAACATGATAAAGTTAAATTTTTAATATTAATGTGAAGTTTAACATAACAAAATAGTTTTATTTTATTCAACAGTTTAAAATTGTTTAAAAGTGGATGCAATATGTCACAAAAAGCAGAGCATCCCCTCACAAAGTGCATCTAGATCTATAAATCAAGACAGCATTTGACATTGATTCCAATGCAAATTTTGCCACTTCCGTTTCACACACAGACAGACAAACACACACACACAAACACAAAGCGCATTACAGTACAAAATCATATCCAATTCTGTTGAGAGAACATCATTATAACAAGAGGACCAACGGCATTAAAGGTCACCTGAGTATAACGTTACAACTTTCCAACAAACGAATTTAGTTCAGAGACCATGAAATTCACAATTTTGAAAGAGGCATAATTGTTTTTCATAACTATACACTTAGCATGCTTACTTTGCTTATTTAATACCCAGAGGTAGATCAAAGTATCAAAGAGAAAATGCATTTCCACATTATAACCACCAGTTGTGCACTAACCCCACAGGAACCAATGACTCTGGGGTCACATTTTTTCAAAATTTTGGAAATTATATCATAATTTTTTTTTTCAACATAAATGGTTGATTTATACCAAAGAGCAGATTTAAAAGCGTGAATTTATTTTCAGACTATGAAAGAAAACATGTTTTTTATTAACCAAATCGATTTTTATTTTACGTATGCAAAACAGCAAATAGGAAGTTAGGAACCCACACAGAATATATCATTTTTCTCTTCAATGCAACTATGGTGTGTGACATCAGTCCTACCCAATTACTGACCAACAAATCTAGACCCTGAATCACAGTAAAGTCATAACTTTGAAAGTCATAAGTCTGTAAGATTTTTGGTATTAATGAAAACATAAACTTTCATGGAATTTCATTCGTTGAATCTCAAATCATAAGGGAAATGAAAATTTATGGACAGCAAAGTATACTTCTCAGAAATCCGAAGACAAAAAGATGGAGAATTTTTTTTTTACAAAATAATGAAAGAGAAATTGTCAATGTTCTTCACAAATACAGCTTTGCTTAAGCACATTTACTTCAAAAGGATCATACATGGTTGTTTGCCCATAATAAAATGTAGGAATCTGAAATTGAGTCAACAAGTCTGGATATTGAATGGCAATGACTAAGGATCAGTGATACATTACTTCTGAAAACAACTACTGAGAAAAACTGTACCGAGAACCTAAACACTCACTTGACCCCTTTACTGTCAATGTCATTCTAATTCTCAAATATAATAGCCTAGTTTTCGTTTTTAATTAGTATCATGCAGGACGCCATAAATATCATTTGAGGCCCACACCTAAAACAACGTTGCTTCAAACGTCGGAAAAGACACTTGTAAAAAAGAAAGTCACAAGTTCTAAGTTAGGGGCGTGGGAAATCATTAAATTTTTACCCGAATCCGGAATCAAAAGTATACAAGTTAGATGCAGTTGTATCGTAGATTACCTGGACTGCACGATTAAAAACCGTCGAAGCATCAGACACAAATTTCTTCATCTTGAATAGTCCTGTATTTGCATCCATAATATGATCGATTTGGCTGACAGACAAATGCTTCCGGTTAATTCGCAGTGAATATTTATGGTCAGTAAAAGACTAAAAAGCAAAAAAAAATTAATATTTTCAGTTCATTCAAGATTTAAAATTATTTTTTTTGGAGCAGAAATAGCAATAACTGTGCTATTTCTTTTGAAATATTTGGTGCGAGTCTGCAAGTTGCCAAGAACAAGTTTCAATATGGCGTCCAAGGTAAAACTTCTACGTAAATAAACCTTCTTTTTATTTATTTATTTCTGTGTCGTTTGCATTTTGCTTAAGTTTAGCTGAATATTTTGCATAATTATTATTTTTTCTACAAATCAAGGACAGTTTCTAGAAGAAAAACATAAATTAACCAGTAACTTACCTCAAATTGTATACAAACACATGCGTTTACAAGAAATCTTGGATGCCGTAGGTTACTGGATAAGAAAAGGAACCAAAGATGTGGGACTTACGATCTCCTTGGTCCTTTGCGGATTGGGGCCCTCCCATTCCTGAGAAAGATGCATCGTGTGCCCCACTTTGTCAGCATCCTCCATGTTGGCAGTCTAATCTGAGAAAGTTGAAAGGAATCAAAGACCTTCCACCTGCAATCCCACCAAAGGAAGAAATTGAAACAGGTAAAATCATAATCTTTGAAATTTGGAAGAGATTCAAATATAAAATTTTTGCTGTGACAGAATAAGATTCCTTGTTTCATCTTTAATTTACTGCATAGACCTACTACATTGTCATTGATGAGCAGCAGTGTATGCACTCTCATGCTTGGGTGATGTCACATTCATTCAAGCAAAGTTGATGTTACTGTCACATTCATTCAGGTTTAGGTGATGTCCTAGTGGTTTAAATTGAATAGTTAGAGGATTCATAATCAAGAAAAAGATTATTTCAATGTGATGCATATACCAAATGCAGGGTTCGACATTCGCGCTCGTCACCTCGTCATTTCCACCCTGAAATGATTTCGGTTAACGACCTGAATATTTTGGTCAGTAAAAGGCTAGCAAAAAAAAAATGACAACCTGGGACAAGTTTAAAATTAATTTTTTTTAAGCCTAATAACGATGATGCTATTTATTTTAAACTAAACTTCATAAGACCTTCAAAACATCAGCCGAGTAGATTTTTTTCCTGCCAAATCTTCGTTCAATAAATCAGCTGATGCAATTTTGTGTCGTTAAAAGTCTTGAATAAAGTTTTATTTGAGATATAAAATATGTTAACTTAGTCAACAATCACCTTATTAATAAATATAAATAGTAATAATCATCATTGTAACATTTTGCATTTCCCCTACAACTTTCTGATTATAATGATCGTTTTCTGCTGCTAGACAGCCATGTTGGGTGTCCACTGTAATATAACACCTGATTAATTCAGTCCAGGGTTATTTGACCCTATTTGTTTAGGCCTTCATGGTAAGTGAAAATGAATGTTTTAAACTACAAACTTTAGCATTCTGCATGTCAGATTCTGCTTAATATATTTTTGTTTGATAAAATACTGGAAGACATCTGTATATTCCAAAAATGTCTGGTTTAATTTTTTTAATACAAAAACACAACTTCTGTTAATTATCTTAACAAATTTTAAACAATTGCACATTAAGTTTTGTTTCATTTGATATTTTATTTGGACGACCATTCATTCAGGTTAAGGGCAACCTGTGATCAAAAAGGTTGAGGAATGGCAAGAAAAAGATCATTTCAATGTGATGCATATGCAAATGTATATACAAAAGAGAAAGCAGAAATACCTTCTTTTTAAAAATGTTTCACAATAGACTTATATGATGTTTTAGACTTGCCAACCTTAAAAGTATGTAACATGTTAGAGGAATATGGAGACGATCCCCGTGATCTGTTTCCTGTGAAGTTTGCTGGAAAACCTCAGCATGAGCGCTCAAATTTAAATAAGCTACCTGGTCCCAAATCCAGTAAAGCAAGGTATTTCATTACCAGTCATTTGTCATCAAATTCAGTCCATGTATTTCGATGGAAAAAATAATTTGTTTCAATTTAACTCCAATTACTTGAGAAAAATTGTTTTTTTAATAATATTTGGTTATTTTAAAATGCATATTACTGGTACCCATAAACTATAAAATTTAACTACATAACAGATCAATAACAAATATCAAATCATACTTAAAATCTGATGACAAACTTTACAAAGGTATGTTATTTTTTTCAAGTAGTTTAAAAGTCCCCTCCCCACCAATTCACACTCCAGTCAGTGAGAAGAAGATTAAGAGTGCCCCCCAGGGGAAGCCAGTACAACTGGTGGAGGTCCAGGAAGTGTTTGAACCTGAGGATCTCAAATGTAGCTGGGATGATACTTTCCTCCCCAAGAAATTTTATGTCTGGGTCCCCAATCCAAAAAGGAAACAAAAGCAAGAAAAATCGTATGTATCAATATATAGTTACAATTTTGTTCATTTTTTTTAGCTTTTATTAATTTAATTGAATTAAATCTATTTTCTCATTATTAAAATGACATATTCTTACGTTTGAAACATAAAAAGTGTACTTGTACTTTTTACAATAGTAAATATCAAGAAAAGCAGGCAATTACCATGATTACTCCCTGTTAAAAGGAGTTTTAAAATTTTGATGCATAATAAACCAATTTTTATATTTTAAATGCAGATTTATGTATATAGTTTGTCCAAATGCATTTTATTTTTCTCAAGACATTTGCATGAAGTGTTTAGCTAGTCAAGCTATAGTCAGAAACTGTTTTTAAACATTATTTCAGTGCATCTATTGGTGAGATAGCTAAGGGTAGTCCCCAGAAAGTTTTGGTACGAGATATTACAGAGGATATGATCCCCCGCAGTATTGAGTACGAAAACACCACAAAGGTAGGCTTACTATACTGTGATTATATTTTCAAGTACTTTACAGTTCAATAAGTCACTATCAACAGTATTGTACAGTTAAATAAGTCACTATAGACACAATCGTGATAGATTATTGTACAAAAATGTATATTGTTTTATAACTTTAAGTTGATATTTACCTTGAAATTCTTTTATGACCCAAACAAAACAGAATCTTGAAACCAGATACACTTTGCAGTTTTTAAATGCATATTGTTTGCTTTACCCTTTTCCCTCTGTATATAACCATTCAAGTTTGAATCATTGTTTTATAACATCACAATGTCTGAGTTTGATCATAATATGAATCTGCATGAGTCTCAAATTTTGTTATAATCCTAAATCAAAAGTTATAAGTTTCTCAAAGTTTTTGGAAGTCATAAAGTGTATGAGAGAATGAGTTCAGAATGTATGTCTTAATGTAAGTTAATTTAGGATCTGTTTTAACAATTTTAAAATTTCTGACACAATTATTAATTTGTTTAGATGCATAATGTAATTGTTTCGATATGATTTTATATACAATATTTGCAGACTTGTTAGACATACTGTTAGACATATTCCAGTAAAATCGTAGTTTACATTTAATTGATAAAATATGGTATGTTAAAATGCATGTTGTAATTCCTATTTCTCTTTGGTACATCAGCCATATGAAGGGCCAGTGATAAAGGTACCAATATGTAGATATAGAATCATATAGATTTACATATGTGGACTTTTAAAATGTCTTCTTCTCTCTTGCTTCAAATTGAAATTATGCATGCAAGGTTTTCTCTTTTATCTTAAACTCAAGTACAATATACATGCAATGAAAAATAATCCATATTTACCAGTATATTTTTTTTGGTCTTGTAATTTTGAATTTCATTATTTGCTCATTCCAAAACAAAAATATATATTTTATGCATGTAAATTTATCTAAAATTAATATTGACATATTTGACTTTTATTAATTATATTGATAATTTTTTCCTCATCTTTTCCACCCTTGTATATTCCTTTTTAAAACTGATCATTTCTTCTAATTAATCTTTTTTCCTACAAACCACAAACCCTTTATTCCTTTTTTGCCCTGCTATCCACAATTTTCTGACTTTTCTTCATTTGACAGTATGTAGAAAATGGTGATTATTTTACTTTTTTCTTAATTTGATCATAAAAAATTATTATTTTCTGATTATCCCTTTTAAAAATTCAAACGGGAAGCTATTATTCATAAACTTGTTTGTTATAGATAAAGTGGAATATTGAAAGTATATTTTGAGTAAACAGTTGAATTGATTAATATTCAAGTTATAGTATCATACCCTGTAGTGGTATATTATGGGAAAAAAGTCTCAAAATTCAGCAGTAAGTGAAAGGAGCTAATATTAAACATATCAACTATCCCCCCCCCTAATTAATGTCAAATTGCTCATTTTCCTCTTTTTTCTTCCATTTTTTATCTGCACTTTTAGTCTTAATTTTAATAGCACATGAATTTTGTAGATGCGTAGAAGAATTACCTCCCCTGCTTCCTCCCGCTATAGAACACCATATTCAAGGTCAGCAGCAGGGATGCGTTCAGGACCCCAACTTTATGGGAGTTCAGGGTGAGAGTTATATCTTTTTCAATATATTTAGAGAAAAAAAAAATCATTATTAGCAATTATCATCATTTTTATTAGAATATGAATAATTTAAGTCTCCAAAAGATTTATTTGAATATTTTTAAAATGTAAACAATGTATATTTTGAATAATTTTGATGCTGTTTTTCATTTGATTCTGATTGTATATGGTATGCTATAAAGGTAATTATTTTGATTTTAATTGATCTGATATTCTATAAATAAAATTTGTTTCTATTTAAAAAAATGTTTGTTTTTTTTGGTGAAGGGGAATTGTTTTCATTTACTTAAATTAATGTCTTCTTTTTTTTTTTTTTTGAAAAAAAAAATCCTAACCATAGCTTAAAAAATGATTTTAATTTTGTGTTATACTTACTTTATAAAGTAACATTAAGGAATGGGTTACTTGTGCTTGAATGTGATTGCTGTGGTGTATTTTTAGCATTGAGGAATTACTTGATCTCCCCCGAGATATTCTAGTAAGAGTTTTGGATCATGCCAGACAGAGGTAAGAAATTCAGTTTTTTTTTTATTAACGAGGACAAATTCTTCATTGTACAAAAAATTACTTCATATTTTTTATTGACAAAAATACGAATTTAAGCTCCATAAAATTGCCACACCTATAAATGAGTATTAAAGGGATACAATCATTGACTATTCTTATGAATTACACTTCGTATGTCAGAAATAATAGACTACTAGATAATAATTAAAGTTTAGACATCAAATTTGTATAACTTTTATTTAGTTGCTTGAGGAAAAGAAAATATGAATGCAGTTTCAATTTATTTTTCTTCTCATTAGTTAATAAAGAAAATTCAATCTGACAACTTTTATTTTTTCAAATTGATCTTTTTAAAACACCTGCAGTTATTTAAATGTATATATACAGGTTCCTTGACATCTAATACTGCCTTTTTTATTTAGAAAATAAAGACTGGCCATTGCATATAACTAGCTATGATATCTGTTTCATATTTCAGTGATTTTGCATCTAGTCAGAAACTCCATGAACTGATAAGTAAGTTTGTTCCGATCATGGACCGAGAGTCTACCAACATGACGGCCAACAGTACAGACCTGCTGCAGCAGAAGAAGATGAACATCTACGAGGGCAAAGAGAAGAAACATAAGGAGTCCCATCTAATGGAAACAAAGCCTGTTTACTACCTCGACGAGGACGGAGTGGAACAGGAAGTCTTCCCCGAACCCAGGCTGTCACGAGGTCAAAGATTAAATGATAGTGATTATGGGTCATATCGAGATCTGTACATGAGTGGAACCCGAGAGTTCCCCAAACTGAAGAAACCACTGCCACCTATTGGTGGAACTGTGGGTGAGTATTTAATTGTATTATATCAACTGAATGTTAATTATAACAAATGAAATAATTATTAATGGAATTATTACAACCTGTCTTGATTTTTTTGTTTTGTTAGATGATCTTTTTGGTGTTACCTGCTGAATATATTTCATTGTATTGTAGATGAAAAGATAAAAATTCCCTCAATATCACTTGGCCTGCCAGAGCTTCCTACTGGAGTAAAACACACCAGGACTTTTAACTACTCCAGGAAAAATTACAGAAATATTGACCTTACCATAGGTAACTGATAGGGAGGATTAACACAAGGATTCAGATCAAGATAAAAGATTTTTTTAATCATTGAAACAATACATATTTTCTATAATCTTACAGAGTAGTTGATAATAATTTAAGATATAATTAAAAGTTAAGTTTATTTAGTAAAATAATTGTTATCTTAATTTGTAATTAGTCTGTTAAATGATTAACAAACCCTAACATTGATTCTGATTGCTTGTACTATTTTTAGCTCCTGTTCCAACTCCGCCCACCAGCACCAGGACTGATGACACCACTGCTTCAGATCACGGCACCACCGTCCATGTTAACATTCCCTCTGCTGACTCTGTCAGGGAGGGGGTACCACCCCAGTCTGCCGCTCAGAGGGCTGAAATGGCAGTAAGTAGCACCACATCCACTCCCTTCATAATTACAATATTGCTTTGCCTTCATTTCTTTTTTCAAAATTAAATGTGATGTTCATCATTGTTCTTTCATGTCATTTTCTCATATCTTTTAAACATTTGTATGGTTTTTCTGACTTTTCTGTTATTTGAGAAAGAACGTAAGGAATGATAATGTATTTTGAATGCACTTCACTAGCCCCTATCAAGACAAACGACTGACTCTCGAGATCTTATTGATGCTTTAGCTGTAAGTATTCATTGGTCTGAAGTCCAGTCTGTAGTATATTGACACTGCAGCAAAAAATTTCTGCACTTTTTAAAAAATAAATTCAGTAAATGCATTTAAGTTATAAAGAGATACTTTTATGTAGAATATATTTAGAAAAAAAATAAATATAGCTTTGATGTGAAGTAAAAGATTTAAAAAATAAATGTTAAAGATATGTAAAAAATAATTTGTAAAAGTGAAACAGACATTAAATATAATATTTTTAAATTACAAACTGGACAAATAAATACCTGGTATATGAGTTTGGGGGCATGGTTATAGGGGAGGAATGCATTGTGTGAGTCTAAGACAGATAACTGCTTGTTATGCCTTGTGTAATGGTGTGGACAGGATATAATTATTTTGTGTACAGATTCACTTTTGTCAGCTACCATTTTAACATCAAGTTTTTATATCATTTCTTATTTATTTACCTTCATCATGTTCATACACATGTATAATGATGTCTCTCTATTAAACTGTTCAAAAATGCTTATCATAAACTATAATAATTTTCAAAATCATTTGCATATAATGAAAAAAAAGTTATATAATGTCTTCATTTGAATTGAAACAATCAGATTTTATATAATGAACAATATCATTAATAAGCAACAGAATATACATATTTTATTTTTGGTTCACAACAGTTTCAGGTCAGCAAAAGGCTGCGCTATAGACTGTGGATGAGTTTTCACAGTGCAGTAAGTTTTTACGGGGGTGGTACCCAGTAGAGCCCTGGTGACAGTACACACACACTGTAGAACCTGCAGGTGTCTGCACATTATCATATAGTGCTGGAAAATGTTTGCTGTTGGGATATTTTGTCCTTAGAGAATTTGAAATAGATTTACATTTGGCTAGATTCCATTTATTTCTTGGTGTTTGTACTTCATTCACTTTCCTGTTCTATTACCAATTTACATATCCCCATAGATACTTGATCAAGGTGAAACATTAAATTGTCACAAATCATCCATGATTTAGGTAGAATGATCTGAATGTTAATTCATATTTTTTTGAAATACATCTGGAACAAGAAGTTATTTGCAAATCATAAACCCCCGCTCCCCCCCCCCCCCCCCCCAAATTATTTTAGAAGTTTGGGTTGTTTAGATTCATTTCTTGTTTCCTGTCCCTAAAATGAAATGAAAATTAGAAATCTTATGTTCTTAGTACTGTGAAATCACTAATTTTCCTTGGGGTGTAATATTCGCAGTTTTCAAGGTATGAAGAGACCCACGAATTTATTTCCACCACGAAATGCAATTTCTCACATATATTACTACTGATCAATTCTTCATCCACGAAATCAAATCCCCATGAACCAATAAATATTCCTCAAACCATGAAAATTCGACCCCTCGAAAATATGTGATTTTACAGTAATTTCTTTAGAAGAATATCCATACTATTTTCATGTGTACATATTTATGTTTGTTTGTCCTTGGTGTTGTGTTCTAGGGCTATAGGGAGCTATTCTGTTTGCAATATTTATGTACCAGTAAATGGTGATGGTAAGACCATATATAGATGATTCAGTGAATACAGTATGTAGTGTTGTTTTATTTTTAGTATTATGGCCTGTACACTGATTTTGAGGTAAAGTATTAAATCTCCAACATACACAGGAAAAGGGTACCAATTATATAATAAAACACCTATAAAAACCTGACACGTTGGTCTGCAAAAATAGGGGGGAAAAAGCATTTATATGTGTAGATCTTTTTTAGTTGAAGATTGCCTAAAATTAAAGAGACTGGATATATGTTTTTGTAAGGGTGAAAATTTTCCCTATTACCCTCAACAACATGCCATGTAAATTTTATCTTTATGTTTCATATATGGTTTTTTTGGGGGGGGGGTGTAGTTTAAAAAGAGCAAATTTATTACTTTTACAGACAACACCTGTCAGGTTTTTACTATGTAGATGTTAACAGTTACCGTGGTGATTGGGAGAAAGTTGGGGTTATATATTGAGGTACATGTATTAGCTAGGAGCATGTCATCTGTTGGATAATTCCCATGCTGACATAGTTCAGTGCATGATTACATCTAATATAGTATGTACAGTTTTTCTTTTAGCTGCCCGGAGAAAATCAAATTTGGGTGCATGTTCATCATGAAACCTAACATGCATGCATTTCCATCAACTAACATCAATACTAAGAAAAATAAAATTACGAGTCATTCCATTGCAAAAATTAAGATAAATTTTTTTGGGGGAAGGAAGATTTAGATTTGTGTTCAACTGGATTTTTTTCTCACACAGGTCAACTTTAAAATGATATGGAAGGGCTCATTAATAGTCTACTGCAATGTTCATCTGTTTTTTAAATATTTATATTAATTCATTTAAAAAATAAAATTATCAATTTGTCATTGTTAAGTGACATGTAATAGTTTGTTGACTGTAATTTTATTGTCTTCCTTAATAAAACACTTTGCATTTAAAAAGAAATCAATATTTTGTATTTTCAGTCTTCCAAATCTGAGAGATCAGCTTCCCGTACCCCTCTCCATGCTGTCAGCCCCGCCCAGTCAACAAGGGTGCCCCAGGCCCCAGCCACCACCCCTGCCACCCATGGTCAGATGTCCCCCATGAAGCTTTACCGGGATCAGTCAGGACTGTCCACTGCCTCCAACAGGAAACCAAAATCAGCTCCCTCAAACCAGAATATATCGCGAGAAAATGCCCAGTCCCCCACTGCTGAGATCCGGGCCCCCACAAACTCCCCCAGGGCCCTCACACCTGAGCAGACAGGTATGTAGTGATATGGCCTATATTTAACTCTGAATTAACAATCAGCTGAGTCAGATTCATTTGATATCTATAGCATGAAGTATTTAACAACATACTACTGTCCTGAAGTAGATTTCATCTTTCCTCACTGTTCAGTCTTATTCTTGTGTTTTTAAAAGGCTTCAGTATCAAGTATTCAGTGTTGATAATTGTTTGAAGCAATCTTTTTTATTAAAAAACTCTTGTTTTCTCACTTATTCAATGAGAGATCCCCATACTTTGTGTTTATTGTTTTATTTGTCCCAATTTTTCTGGCCAAATTACAGTAAAACACTGTTACAGTAAATATGCTTGTAATGAATTCAGCTTACAGTGGAAGATGTTCAATCCTTGTGATTTTGGAACAGTACAATTAACTTATTGGATTTAAAAAAAAAATCTTAAATAAAAAAGATTTTGCGCATTTGCACTGAAATTGTGATATATTCTAACTCCCTCTGACTGAAAAAAGACTCCTATTGATTTTGAAGTCAAAAGGTCAAAGATCACAATCAATATCATATTTCCAGATGTTAACTTAATTTTGGTTGAGTTTTTCTAGTGAAATTTATATCACAGATCCAAGTGACCCAAATATAACCCCATCAGTGTTTTTAGGTCAAAAGGTCAAGGTTAGAAATTCATACTTGTAAAAAATATTTTTTAGATGATAGCTTAAATTTGTCTTTCCACCTTTGTAAGAAAGGTTTATACCATAACTCTTTTGACTTCAAGATGACCTCTAAATGTTTCAAGATCAAAGGCAAAGGTCAGAAATTCTATCATTTTGAAAGATGAATTTTCTGGCTTTTTATATCTTTAGTCAACATGACTTAGAGATTTTTGATTTGTCAAAAGATTAAAGGTCAAGGGTAGAAATTCAAGGGCGAAAGATGAAAGGCCAAAACCAACAATTCTTTTCCTTTCCTTTGCATTTTCCCAGGTGTTCCTTGCCTATCTTTTTACCTTCAATGGGAAACATATTCCATGAATTGGCCTGTATTGTAAAAGGCATCAGAGAAATGAAAGCATAAAGAAGTTATAAATACTAATATAGTTTGGTACACAGCTGTTTAGAATGCATGTTTATTTACAGGCATTTTTAGTTTTTCATTCCTTTTTTATTTCTACTAATGTTAGTAGCATGATCTAACAATTATTAACTTCATAGGGAAATACAGGAAACTGCCTGGTAAGTGTGATATGTTTAGTAGAGAGCTAGGCATTCTCTCTCTCTCTCTCTCTTGGTTGCAGGTTTAAATTTACTGTTTTAGTTTTAGTCATTTGGGATATTGCGAAAATGGACTCTTTAGTTATATAAACTTATGAAAATCATTTTAAGGCCAAATTTTGATTTGAAAATGCACTGAAAGCTCAAGTGAGCTTTTCTGATCATGTTTTGTCTATAGTCTGTCTAACAGGCTTGTTCTGCAACAGGAAATAAAAATTATCCATACTGTAGATCACTAAATTTTAGTGACACCTTATTTCCGCGAGATAGTCATTGACTCTTGATCAGCGAGACAAAATTTTCGCGAATTGTGTTTATTGCTCTATATAATCTTAAGGAATACTATTATACGTGAGAATTAAATTTTCGCGAGCACACTGTCTCGTGTAATTACGCGAAAATAAAGTTCTCGCGAATAAAAAGTGATTTACAGTAGTTGAAATTTGGACTAGTTATATAAATTATTAAACTTTTATTATATTCTCTCTCTCTCTCTCTCTCTCTCTCTCTCTCTCTCTCTCTCTCTCTCTCTCTCCCCGCAAAAGAAGTTTGGGGGGGGGTATATAGGAATTACCTTGTCCGTCTGTCCGTCCGTCCATCTGTCTGTCTGTCCGTCTGTCTGTGCAATCGTGTCCGGTCCATATCTTTCTTACAGAAGGACATTAGAATCTACTACTCCACACAAAGATTGCCCATGACCTAAGGGTGTGTCATGACCTTGACCCAAGGTCATTTGGGGAACATCAAGGTCACTGGAAGAAAAATTACATAATTCGTGTCCGGTCCATATCTTTCTTATGGATAAACTTGGTAGGTTTTCATTTCACACAAAGATTGCCCATGACCCAAGGGTGTGTCATGACCTTGACCCAAGGTCATTTGGGGAAGTTCAAGGTCACTGGAAGAAAAATTTCATAATTCGTGTTTGATACATATCTTTATTAAGGGAAAACTTACTTCTGAAAAACCCAGCGGGGGGTATTTTGTCCCGTTTGGACAGTTCTAGTTAAATGAACTGATTTCTGCTTTTCTGTATCCAAAGTACTCAGGTGAGCAATGGGACCTATGGGCTTTTTTGTTTCAAGAAAGACTTGCTGTGAATTTATCCAACTCCCCACCCTTATTCACCATCACCAATATTTTATGCAGTGTGGTAAAACCTCCCACATTACTGACATTAGCATATCCAAAAATATTTTTTGACCAAATTAAAAAATTAAGACCCCCTCCAAAAAAAAACAAACAATTAAACAAACAAGCCAAAAAAGGGTCAGGAGAGTTTGGTGAGATTTTGTGTTCTTTGGTTTTTTTTTTCAGGGGTTAAATATTCATTATCCCCTTTTTCAGGGACTTTTTTTCTTTGGCTTGTAAATGATTACCTCCCCCTTTATTTCAGAATTTCTTTTTTAAAAAAGAAGATGCTTTGTACATGCTTGATTTTGATTCTCTAGGGTGAAGAAGAGGATGGTCGTTTCTTTAATTTTAATTGTTATTTGATTGATTGGTCAATTACTGCGGTATCTCCTTTCATTTCAATGTACCCCCCTTTTTTTCCCTACGTAAAAATGTTGAGACCTCATTAAATATGTTTTAAAAAATTTCAATGTATGAATAAGAGCATGTTGAAGTTGATCAGTAATTGAGTAATTGATTCATTTTGCTCATTTGTTTGATGAACCAACTCCAAGTTCTTCGTTGTGTACAAGTGGACAGGTTAAAACCCTAATACCCTGTCAATAGACGTGATCTGTAATTATGGGTATTGGAGAGAACACAATGAATATTATCAAATATTATGTGTCAAATTTCAGTTAAATGTGACATGCAAGAAAATTGCAATCAAATAAATATTATTAAAAAATCTTCAAAAATCTCAAATATCGCCCAAATGTGACATCCAACATGCTAGATGCTACTTATTTATGTAATCGTGATATGTTTACATGCAACTTATTTATGTTGACATGCAATGTCGATGTGATGTCGACATGCAACTTATTTATGTTAACATGCAATTTATTTATGTTGACATGAAACTAAGTTAAGTTGACATGCAACTTAGTTAAGTTGACATGCAACTTAGTTAAGTTGACATGCAACTTAGTTATGTTGACATGCAACTTAGTTATGTTGACATGCAACTTAGTTATGTTGACAGGCAAGATGAATATGTTGACATATTTATGTCGCCATGCAACTTATAAGTTGCATGTCAACATATTTATCTTGCATGTCAATAAGTTGCATTGACAATTTAAAGTTGCATGTTAACATAACTAATTTGCATGTTAACATATCTAAGTTGCATGTCAACAAATTTATCTTGCATGTTAACACAAATAAGTACCATTTAGCATGTTGAATGTCACATGTGGGCAATATTTGAGATTTATGAAGATTTTTTATAATTTTTATCTGATTGCAATTTTCTTGCAACATATTTATTCACACTTAACATGAAATTGCATGTCGACATATAGAAAAATAAAAAAAATGTTAATTTCAGTTAAATGTGCATTTCATTCACAACCTATGATGACAGCTGCGCTCAAGAAAACACTTTAACCGCAAGTTTTGCTGGAATAATGCATTAGACTATTTCCATGTCAATGTTGACAATTTAAATTGACCAATCACACAGCGGGGGGCGTGAATTGTTTACGCTGGATGCATTTGTCGAAAAAGATCGTGACGTAAAGCAAAACTTCACACTTAACTGAAATTACTAAATATAAAAAAAATGTTAATGTACATTTCATTAATCTGTATGAGAAAACATTTTAATAGTTGCATAATGCATGTAAGTCGACAGGTCAACAAAACCTATACATTGTAAACACTGATTATAGTAAATACGCGATCCTTTTTTTTAGGGGGGGGGTTGCAAATTTTAACGGATTTAATGCAATCGAAATATGCCCCCCCCCCCCAAAAATAGACAAAACAACAGCTCAGCTCTTTTCCGTATCTCATTTTACCAAATCACGTTTCCGAAAAGCTAAGCTAAAAGCACTTTATAAAGTAACGAAATACAAGTACTTGGGGAAAAACAATAGAAGTTACTTTTGTTTTACAGGTCTTGGAACAATTCAGGAAACGGGCCTTGAAGAGGGTGAGGGACCGCATCCAGTATCACGTGGTGGACGAAGTGTGCGCTTCGCTGAAGAAGTTCCGGAAGTTCCTCCGCCGCCATCTTCACCTCAACTTCCGGAAGATGACCAAGAGCCAGCGCAAGATGTGACACCACAGACTCAGGAACCGAGTGTTCCTGTCTCAAGACAAACGGGCTTCACCAACCAACCCACATTTAATACGATGGAAAAAGAATTGTCACAAGATGAAATCCTGATCAAGTCGGCAAAGAAACGAGATTCTATCATATCTACACCAGAACCATGGCCTCAAGTTAACGAAGCAGATTACGATGTTACACCTGCTCACACGAAAATGACTCTCCACGATAGCGAACCAAAAGTGAATGATTCGCGGATGGCACAAATGGATCCGTACTCGGACAGGTCTGCTGGTACCGGAAGTACGATTCGTGCAGATATAACCAGCAGAGACTCCACGAGAAGTTACATGACCCACAAAGAGGAATCGCCAGGGCCTCCTCCCCCGTCCCCAGAGGCTAAAAACGACGAGCAAAGGTCGGCGCGAAGAAGAGAAACGAAATCCCGCGAATCTACCACCATGACACCACTTATGGAAGAGAATGATGAAGATACGGCATCGCCCGATGTTCACATCAGGACTCTGGTTATTGAAGTTCCACCATTAGGACAGAAGGAGACAAAGGAGAAGCCGAAGGGTAAAGCACGAACTACGGACACGTTTGTTAGTATAGATATTCCTGCACAGCCCGTGGTAGATGATGAAGTTCCGAACGGTAGTGGAAAGAGACAACTGATTAGTAAAGGAGGGAGACGGCTGGAGCCACCCTTAGAGGAAAAGGAGGAAGAATCCACCCCAGATGGAGGAGGTAGGGCTACTACAGTAACATTCTGACTTGTATAGCAAGACCGCGATTTGTAGGATTAACAAATTAAAGCTCACAAAGGTAGATAAGTTAGTTCAAAGTATAGCCTCATGAACTAGGTTTGGGCCACAATGGGGAAGAATATAAATACGAAAAAGATTTTTGTATCTTGGTTACAAAAATGGATTATAGCAGGTTATCGGTTGTAAAGTTGAAATGAAGCCCTAATAAACGGAATATTAAAATTAATGAGGGTTAGGATTTCAAAATTACCGGTAGTCGTGTTTTAACTAGATTTATTATTGTCTATATTTCTGACTTATTCTTTCTCTACGTTTCAGGTACTATCAACACACGAGAACAGAATTTGTCTGTACAAAGCTCCGTGACCGGCAGAATTACAGCTGATGGGGACACCGATACAGAATTTGGATCCGCTGGCGTTGATCCCTCTATTGGTGGTAACGTATCTCCCTCTTCAACAATCGCAGGAAATGACAAGATCGTCAACACGGACCTGAAAAACTTTATTGAGCAACAAGGTGGAGATACTTCGAAAATTGAGGAGGATAATGAACCAAAATCTAGTGAACGCAGGAAGGATTCTTCCGAAATGATGGAATCGCGGGACTCTTATTTACCGGAAGGCGAGGAGCAGAAACCGGAGCAGACGATCGAGAGAGATGACGTCAAACAAGAGAATCAGACGGGAGAGGAACAAACAGAGGAGGGTGACACGGAGGGGAATCTTACCCAGAGGACTGAGCAGGAGGTGACGGAAAACGGGGGCGATAATGACGCCTTTAAATCCCTGCTGGCAGAGGAGCTAGCGCGTATAAACCAACAGGATTAAGACAGAGGGTGGCTATATATATGTGATTATAATTCTGTGATATATCCTGACATCATAGATAGGCCTGTGATATCACTGATAGCATAATTGTGATAATTTTACATGTACATCTAGAAGAGAGCCAATTTCCTTGATAAAATATTCAAATAAATGAAGTGCATCCGAGATTTTCATACATAATATAACGCTCAATGCTGTAGCCTTTCTGTCAGGAGCTGTGATTGAAACTTTTTATTTGTATCTGTGATACATGTATATCCATTATGTATTTTTATTGAAATATGAGAAAGCATTTTTGAAAATTTCTCTCAGGTTAACGGCACGTCGAGCATTTATATCCATACGAATTTTCCCATAAAATCTTTCAGATATTCACGCGTGATTCCAGTAAACATTCATCAAGAGTTATTGGTGGTTTGGCTGCACTTCCCTCGTGGTGATACATTTAACAGAATACAAATAAAATTCATTTTTCAAGGAATTATTTTAAAAAATCATTTTAATTTTCAATTATTTTATTTTTGATACACCAATAAATGAATACAATGGTAAAAAACGTTTTGAACGGATTAAAATTGGATTTAATTTAGATACATCATGCAATATTCATTGTGCAATTTCTGTTAATTCTTGTTTTTCACTTCTGTATTTGCTGTGATATACATGTTGTAAATAAAATCCACCAGTAAGAATCATACCATTTTATTCTTATTTAGAAACATAACTAGGAAGACAAAGATATAGATTTCTGTGACTAGACTTACAATTAACAAAGTATAAATCAATGAAAAGAAAGTTGCTTCATCCCTTAGCAGTTTTCAAACGACGTATATTTTAATCTTTTTTTTACACTGCAAGCCTTCCGCTAGAAATCATGAAGTAAATGGCTCCTAACACAAGAATTGTACCGAGACACGCAATGAAACAAATTTTGTCAAATAATTTGGCGAAGGTTTTCCACGATTCTAGTTCATACTCCGGGAGGCCCCCGTCCTCGTAATCCTCATAAATAACCCCGGACTCATTATCCGCCCGAAAAGACTGTCTATAGACCTCCGGGCCTCCCTTCACGGAATCCCCAACTAATGATACCATAGGTTTCTTGTAGTCCACCTGCTGCGACATCCGTCTCGTCTTAGATTCTAAATTTAGATCGACTTGTCGATTTTCTGCCGATCCAATTCTACGTCCTCGGCAGTCCGACTTCTTCAACAAAGTCCGACACCCTTTTCTACATCTTCTACATCGTAAAGCTTTCGTCACTTTGCTTAGCCACCCTGGCAAGGGTTTTTCTGCTTTTCGAAAATGAAATCTTAGACCGATGATGGTCAAAAAACAAATTATTGTTGACAGAATAAGTAAAAGCATCAGAATAAACGACAAAACTGACAGAGGTTTCGATGTTTTCGGAATGGTGTCGGAAACTAAGGTAAGATATACGGTAATCGACAAAAGACAAGTGATGGCATAACCAATTCTCTCGCCGGAATCTGCCGAAAGCAGGAACACCATGCAGTTAAGAAAAACCAGCATCACAACAGGTATGAAGAGATTAATGATGAAGAAGGACGACCGACGCTCCATGTATAACTTGAAGTACATGTATTCGAATGGACCGTCTCCATATCTCTCAGCGGCCGTATTGTAGAGAATCCATTCCCCGTTCTCTGTATAATTGTCCAGATTCACTTCGTTCTTCGAAATGATCACTTGCAGCTCCCGCTGTCTGTAGTTCCAAGGAATCATCTCAATTGTACAAACCTGCCGATCGAACGGGAAGTGAGTGACGTCAATGTCACATGACGTTTCTAAGTAATCACCAGTATACCACTCGGCAGCGCCGTCATCTTTATAGCGTATCATAATGTCCTCAAATCCAATCTTCCTGACTTTTCTGACCGGATTAGTGACGACCAAGTCCGGCTTCCACACTAAGTCTTGTGGAAATAGAATCTGCCAGGTATTACTATAGTCTGTTTTGTTCCACACCATTCGATCGTCTGTCCATGACATGTCTATATAGACCACAGTCGATAAGGTTCCAGAGAGTTCGTCCAGGCCATTGACAGACAGCAGATGTAAGGTCGTCTCCACAACCGTCTGCTGGTACTGATTTGAGTTTGGTCGGATATACGGGTTGTAATTCTGCAATAAATGGGTATATAGCTGCTCCGTTGCTGTTCTATTGGCGACTGTAAAATTAAGAAATGAACTTGTCACCAAAATTATCGTTAATTTTGTAGTTGCCATCTCTTTGGACTGTCTGATTCAAATGACTAGTATGGATCTGTTTTGTATTTTTTAAATGTCAGAGTCGGGTGTTTATGTCCACCAGACAAAATATTTTGTTATCTTGAACACAATAGATGTTGTCTATTGACCAGTACGGTTTACTGGAATTCATTTAACGTTTTGAGGAGGGTATTTATTTTACCTTTGAGGAGTACGGATTTAATTAATCCCAAACAGCACCTGACTTTTAAACAGATGATGACTTTGCCAAGGACTATTTACACAATACGCTCTCGACTACTAGTATTACGTATTCTGTGGCTATTTAGTTGAGAAATCCCTAAGGAGACAATAGATTGTTAACGTTACTTTGATATAATACGGTTTCCTTCTAATACCTATCCCTTTAGTTGAAAATGAAGACGAAAAATAATCTTTGACCTATCAGCACCTGGTAGTCAAACAAACAAGCTTGACACGTAAAGGCCCTGTCACACCAAGCTGCGTTCACACGGAGTCATTACGGCGTTGTTAAAT